>NC_089777.1:40227338-40512338 GCF_040412425.1 Macrobrachium rosenbergii | reverse complement strand
TTCATTTAAATAGGTTCCGTAGTTTAATTCATATTCGTCCAGTGAAATATTTTGTTTACATCGTCCATTTCAATATATATAAATATATATATATATATATATATATATATATATATATATATATATATATATATATATATATATATATATATACATACATACATATATGTTTGTGTGTTTTTTGTATGTATGTGTAAAATTCCAAGTACTTACATGTGAAATTTGATATATATTAAAACGGAAAGGTTCTTACCGGGCTACTCTTACGATAACACGTGTTGCTCAAGTTTCGGGAAAGGTACCGTGATACCTGGAATTCGAAGGAAAGCTTTAGAATAAGAAGACCTTAACTGATCTTGCAGTTTCAGAAAGCCATTACAGGTGAAGGAAAGGTAACACTGAAACACTTTACTAGTAAAGTACAAAGATGGAAAAAATATCTCTCAAGAACAAAATGAGTATTGGTAATTTCCAATGTCGATCGTTAAAATTCACCCATTAAATATTTTGCATTGTGCTTCGTATCTCCACTGGGCGAAAGCTGGCTTGGCGTAAGTCGTCTTGCAATCCACTCTCAGCTGTAGGAAGAGAGACAATATCTTTTGAGTGGTTTCACCTCGGTGGTTTGAGGATTACCTCTTCGAGGTCCTCATTTTTTATATGATATGAAGATGCATCACAGTATTCATTGATCACTCATGTTTTTTAATTTCTTTTTCTTTCACTCCTTTCTCTCGTTCTCTGTAACTCACAACAGTAGACTTACAACCAAGCACATAATTTTCTCGCCTGGCTTGCGTTGGGACTGAACTCAGATTCATCATTTGCTGTCCAAGCGTGGTTCTATTGTGCTTCTAGGACCAGAGAGAGAGAGAGAGAGAGAGAGAGAGAGATAGAGAGAGAGAGAGAGAGAGAGAGAGAGAGAGAGAGAGAGAGAGAGAATTTCATACAATTGTACCAAAGTATCCATAAGGTATAGCTTCTTTGGGGGAGTATAAAGTAACGGGGAATGACTGTTTCGTGTAGAACAGTTGATAAGGTTATATCTGTCTTGTTTATTAAGGAATTAAGTCAATAAGATAGTGACCTGTTTGTTGTAAAATTAGTAAGCATTAAGTAAATGAGAGTGAGTAACGCATTTGATAGAATAAATACACGGGCGTTACTGGAGTTATTTGTAGAAAAATAAATTTTGGTTTTGCGAGTATCAAGTAAATGCGAGAGTGACGTGTTAGGTGTAAAAGTAGGTCTGAGATCATACCTGTGTCTTGTAATCTGTGTTCCACTTCTCAAGCGCTGGCAGCAAGAATTCAGATACTTCGTCAATATCTGTCTTGTAAGCCATGTTCCATTTGTAGACTATGCTGCACACGGAATCTCCAGATGGTGCCTTAGTGAATCCCAAGAGATTAGCAAATAAAATACACGAACAACAAGTAATTTTTATGGAAATGGTGTTCGACTGATGAAAATCAGTGACTTTAAAATTATATTCCTTTAGGGAAAGAATTATACGCAAATGTCAGCAGACATCAGTAAAGGCAGAAAATAATGCAGAAATAAATGCTCAACAACTCGGAACTTTGTGCAATGGGTGTAATGTTTGAAATACTCACCATAGAGGTTGCTACGACTTGAATTCAGTGAAAATATTGATAGTTATGAGAGCAGTTTTAAATGAAAATACAGAATATCGGTATTATAACACGCACAAAACTTGTTGCTATTATAAAATGTCCATTGGTGGTCTGAAATTGAAAACTCATCCAAGAGAAATTATACTCTCATGGTGGCTACAGGTCCTCCAGATAAAAGAGGAGGTTTGAGAGGTAGATTCAAAACCTGTATTGCAAATGACAGCGAGTCATAATGAGGCCTGAGAGCCAACTTATTGAGTGCTTAAATTTGATCTTAACAAAAACAAATATATTTATATATATACTTACTTTGCCGTCAATCGTGTATTCCTTGATGTATCTGAAAACTGTGGCCTGCCAGAGCATGAGACGCATTGTGACCATGTCCACGTACTGCAGCACAATGTTTTGAGGGTGGTTGATCCCAGCATACAAAGACCTGTTAAACGTTGAAGGTCACTGAAGTTGATTCATCCTTATTCAAGTTCGGCTACACTGATCACAGGTTACAATGACCAATTAAACCTTTTATATCACTAAAATTGGGTCCTTATTATTGAAGCAGATTTGGCATGGTTCCCTCAAACTTACAGAGACCTGGTATAAGTATTTTGGTGTTGGAATTGCTTCATCATTATTTAGTATGTACATTTTTTTTGGCCTAGATGCCTGTTCCAACAAGAAATGAACATGACAACTTGACTGCCATTGATGGATCAACTGAACTTAACATAGTGATGGAATATCTGAACATTAAAGAAGAATATTTACATGATGGTTTCGCGTTCGTTGTCCATAGCAATGGTGAGATCGAGAGCTGAGAAATCGCCTACGGTGCTGTTGTTGTCGAGGTATAACTCGAGGTTTTCAGACATGCGTTTAACAGCATCCTGGGTTTGACGCAAGATCACTTGGTCGACGGTCTCTTCAGCCAAGGCACTGGCAGTTTCTGTTGTGAATGCGAGTGGTACTAACAATTTTTTGTGAATAAAAAGTGGGACTAGCAGCTATTTTTATAAGAGAAAATACACACTGGTACCATTTGTTATGAATGAAAAGGTGTACTAGCTGCT
This sequence comes from Macrobrachium rosenbergii, assembly GCF_040412425.1. Taxonomy (NCBI): domain Eukaryota; kingdom Metazoa; phylum Arthropoda; class Malacostraca; order Decapoda; family Palaemonidae; genus Macrobrachium; species Macrobrachium rosenbergii. The sequence continues at coordinate 40,509,628 of NC_089777.1, read as the reverse complement.
TTTAGGAATGAAAAGTGTCACTGACCAATTTTATGAAAGATAAGTGTAAATGCCAGTACTGTCAAGAAAAGTGGCATTGGTATTTTCTGTAATAACCGAAAAGTAGCACATAACTTTTGTGAATTAAGAGTGGCACTGGCAATATCTAATATAAATAAAAAATGGCATCGACAGTTTCTGATATGAAGAAAAACTGTCACTGGCAAATGATGTTATGACGGAAAAGTCACACTTACAATTCCTGATATAAATGAAAAGTAGCAGACGGTTCTTGCTATGAGTGGGAAAGCGCACTATAAGCTGTTGTTAAGAGTGAAAAGTGGCATTGGCATAATTTGACGAAAAATGTGGTACTGTACTGGCAATATTGTTAGGAGTGAAAATTGGCTCTGTCAGCTTTTCTTCCGAATGGAAAGTGGTCCTGGCGATTTTATTGTGAATGAAAAGTGGCACAAGCAAGTTTTATTTTGAATCAAAAGTGGTATTAGGAAAGATTAAACATGTCACCGTAAATTTGTGATGTGTGTCGTTATACTAAGTTTTAGTGTATAGTATGAATTTCTCATTCTTACAATTTTATCTTTGGGAGAGGCCAAGACTGGCAGAACTGCGTCAATCGCACTCGGATGAAGCGGAAATGCAAAGGAGGGCAGGGCATTCCAGTCTGAAAGTGAATGGTATCAACAACCGGTCAAATTTGTTTCCATGCAAATTTAGAGTTGGCTCCTCATAAAAAGTTGTTCCTATGTAAGTTAACTACTTCAGTGCGTCCATTAAGTGTTGCAAGTTACTCTGCGACGGTACTGAGAATTTTTCTCCCAATTTTTGGGAGGAACATGAGAGAATGTTGAGAGGGTAAGGTGCGCATCTTCCTGAAGCTCCAATCTAAGTCCCTTCATAATTTCAAACGATCCACTGATGAGAGAAAGAAGCCCAGAGTTGGACGCTGGCAGATCTAAGCGTGGATTTCACTCTCCGTGGAATATCGTTGTTACACACGGAAAATTAAATGTGTTCTCGCAGTGTACGCGTACCAGGCTTCACAATCCCTCAGATAGCGCGAAAGTCATAAACTTGAAGGTTGAATGGTTTACTCGAGGTTTCTCACCGTTCATTTCCAAACAGCGTAATTTTCTGCCTACCTTTGTATTCCCAGATACATTTTACCAGCTTTTTAGAGAGAGAGAGAATGGCTGAATGGCTGAAATCTTTCCGGGACCGCATTGTTTTGTGGTTGGGTGTGGATGTTGGTGTGGGTGTGTGTGTGTGTGGTGGAGTGGGGTGGGGTTTGTCCCTGCCCGTCTAAGTCTCTGCGATATTATTATTATTATTATTATTATTATTATTATTATTATTATTATTATTATGATTTACTTCATCAGGCCACAGTTGTCGCCAACATCGGTGCTTCTGTTATAACTGTAGATACCCGGGCTACTCTTTCGTTGTCAGTTTCGAAGACATGGATTTAAATAGTCAAGCAAAAGGGAAGGTGCGAAAAAATCTGTAACAGAATGAGAATAGAGAAACTTTTACTTAGTACTCTTAACTAACTGCGTAAATAGTAATGAAGCACTGAATTTTTACTTTGTACCCCTATTCCGCGTCAGTATCAAGAAGACTAGTTCCCAATTGACTCAGTCATCATTTAGATAATCACATCAAAGCTGGGCTTGTCTCTCCTTCAGACAGAACTTGACGCCTTACCTGAGAGCTCCTCCCAGTAGTTCTCGTTCGTTTCGGTCTTATATCTGGTCTTCAAGAAGCTGGCAAAGATTTCGACGCCTTTGTAAATGGGGCCTGCAATTCTCAGGACTTTGGCTACTTTGCTTCCTATGCTGGTCAGGGTTTCTGCAACGACGATTTAAATAGATAATGGAAAGACAAATTCGGTAAATAAGTGATGTGGAAAAAGATTTGATTAATAGGTAATATTCAGGACTTTACTGATCTGAGAACAGAAATTTAGTAAATAAAAAAATGTCCTGTGAGAAACAGTTTATATCGGTTTGCGTATTTTGTTATTATCGGTAACTGTTAATTTTAAATATCTTATTGGAAAGTTGAGTGACTCAAAGGACAAAGGAAACATTCCTCCTTCTTAAAGTGAAATTCATTTCGAAATTTGAATAAGAAATCACACTGGGATGAAACTTTAGTTTTCTTTTTTTTTATGATAAGACCAAGTCTTAACCAAAAGGTTAAAGTTAATTTCTGGCCTTGAATTAGGAAGAGCGTTTGAACAATTCTTCAATTTAGTTTTTAAGTTTTCTGTTGAGTTGAAAATTAGCTTCTGCTCTATTTCCTCAACATAGTTTTAGTCTTTGCAGCAACGTGCAGAGCTAATTTACTTAAGCAAATTACTTGAGAATAAATCCTAAACAGTCATATATACATTGGAAACAAAATCAGGTTCAATCAGCTGCAGTTAATTACTTGTAAATAACAACTTTCATCAAATAATCGGAGGTCAGATTTACTCACAGAGCTTCGTCAAGTTGAATATTTGTTGCCTATTTCAGAGCTAATTTTCAGATTTATTTGAAAGACTAGGGTTGGACCTTTTCCGACTTCCTCTGAAGACTTATTCCTTAAATGTTTTAGTTGTAATTTAATCTTATTTCAGCGGTTTTTAGACTTGTGACGGTTGTTTCAGACTTACCTATTAGATTTATTCCAGACTTGTGAGACTTACTTCAGACCTTCCTTTTAGACTGATTTTAGACTTTGTCATGTTCGCGCTGCCGCGTGAAGGAAAGGAAACTACACCTGACTGAAAGGGGGGGGACGGCACTCAAATGAACAGAGATAAGATGCAAGTGAAAAATACTCTAAATTACCAATAAATGAAAAGGATTGAAGGTAAACTTGGGTTGTCCACTAAATAGCATAATTCACTAATTAAATCAGAAGATGAAATATACACAGGACCTATCAATCTAGCTCCGTGGCACGATTCAAGGGTTACGTTACACAAAGTATAAAAAATGTTCTGAAGCAGAGTGCCATAACTGCAGATTTTTATACACTGAGCTTTCTAGGCTAACAAGCAAAATACATTTCGGGGAGAATCCAAAGATCTACAGTGAGGGGTACGATGAGCGAAAGCGTTTGCGCTGCTGTTGTCCGAATATCGTGACTGGATATGGCACCTGGTATGCAAGAAGGTGGCACCGTTGGCCTACAGTGATCTTACACTACAGGGACTCGAAATCACGGATCTGCAAGAGCAGGAGAGTTGAAAACACATACGAATGGACTCGAGTGTAATGAAAATGAATCCACGTAGGCTAAGTAGCAAAGCACTGTTTACGTAATAATTAAAATCTAAAGACAATTCGCGAATGAAGCTAAAACAAGTCACTGTTGATCACAATTCCACCACAATCAAAATCACAGAGCTCTCTGAAGGAAAGGGACAGGAATATGGTTACAGGTATTAGGAGAACAGGTATATAAACACCGTTAGGGTAGTTAAGGGGCTGACAAACAACTTCTGATAACATTACTTTAGGTCTGACAAGCGTGGGGATCATAGAGCCAAGTTTCTGCAGTAGGGCGTCAGCAGAAGCGTTGTCACTCAATGTTCTCCAACAGAGGAGAAGTATGACGAAGGTAGGGGGGCTGGAGGCTAATAGGACATCTGCCTGTAGAAGTGAGTAGCCGTAGCCAGATACGTGAATCTTTAGCGTAGCAGCATAGGAATGCTTCAAGCAGGACTCAGGCGTAGTCTCTTGGTAACTTCTGGACAAGGGGACGGCTAGCATCAGGTTCCAGTGGCGTGAAGTCAGGAGAGCAGACTAACGGAGTAGTGTAAGGTTTGACTAGACTAACGGGTGTGTGTGTGTGCGTGTGGAGTGCCAGGAGGATGGTGTCGTAGAGTGGCATTGTAGAGGTGGCCAGTATGGGGTATACTAGCGGTGTGACTTCAGAAGTAGGTTAGGTAGAGTGTCTACGATCAGGGAGACACCTGAAGGAGGACTAGCATAGACTATAACAGCGGTGTGGCTTCTGAAGAGGGACTAGCACAGGTTGCACTAGCAGTGTGATGTCTGGAAGGTGACTAGCAAAGAATGGTCTGTTGGAGCCAGTATATATACCAAGCCAGGTGCCAGCAACAGTTGTATTTTGACACTTCTGACAGTCCCTTATTAATGGTTACTCCATTGTCCTTCTTGTAGGGTGTGTTGTTAATCGGGCTAAGTACCTGGAAAGGTCATTGTCTGGCGGCCAGATAAGGGTTCGAGAGAAGAGGTGTCAATGGGGTAGACAATTAGATGGGGGAGTCGAGGGATTTGTAGGCGGGGATGCAGGTGTTGGCAGATGCGGGTCAGGTCAAGAAAGGTGACCCTTGATGGCATCGCAGGTGGTTTGGAAGGAGGGGAAACTCAGAAAAATACGAAAGGGCATGCGTGACTGGGGAATTGAGAACAATAGTAACAACAAAAGGAACTCTCAAAGGGGGGCGTGCTACTTGCAAGCGGCTATGAGAAATGTCACTTTAGGGGAGCATTACTAGGGCCAGGTCAGATTCAGTAATTACTCGTGGTAGGGTCCTGCACTTAGTTTCTCATTAGACACCTGCCTGGCTTATCTGAGCCTGGGAAAACATGGGAGCGCTTTGGTGTGAAAAGATCAAAACAACCAGTACTTCTTTGAAATGTACTTTAATTCACATTCGGGAGATAATTATTCTAATTTAACTTATTTTTGCAAAATGAAGAGGGAAAATCACAACAAACGTAGAAGGCATGTGTGACAACTTTTTAAAACTTATTTTATAGAATTATTCCTGACTTTTTGTAGACTTACATATGACTCGTTTCCAACTTACTTGTTTATACTTGTTTCAAGTTTTGTATGATCTGTGACACTTATGTCACACTTGCTGTTTACCCTTATTTCAAACTTATCAGTCTTGCCTCAGACTCTATTTAAAGCGACGTTTATCTTGTAGTAGTTGATGAGACTCACAATTTCGACTCATATCAGACTTTTCCAGACTGAGACTTCCTTCAAACCTACCTTTCAAGCTTCTTGTGGGATATTTCTCTCGGCCTGCAAGAGTCTCAGTCTCTCCTTCGGGCTTTGGGGGTGAGCCCGAGTGGGCGTTCGTGAAGGCGCAATCTCGAGTCAAAATGGTTTCCTCTTCCTCGACAGTCACACGAGCGCGAGCCGAAACGAGCGATGGTTGATTGGCAATAATGGCACAGAGGGCCACGCCGATCGCTAGCAGACTGAAGATTAGTTTCATTCTGGATGGAAGAGAGTGTTCTTTACAGTAGAATTCGCCAATTTTTCTCTGCCTTCTTTTTTTTATAAAAGATTTAATTTTTCTCTAGTTTTTTTAAAAGAACAAATAGATTATGGATAGTGGTAAATGAATAAAGAATACACATACTACACACACACACACACACATGCATATATATATATATATATATATATATATATATATATGTGTGTGTGTGTGTGTGTGGAATAATAATGCTGTGTGTATAGAGGCTATATTTATACACACACACACACACACACACACACACACATATATATATATATATATATATATATATATATATATATATATATATATATATATATATATATATATATATATATATATATATATATATATATATATATATATATATATATATATATATATATATATATATATATATATATATATATATATTAGGGTATTGATATATAATACTGAATACAGACATCATATACCTGACTCTCTTCATCAGTTCTCCCGGAGCTGTCGACAGCTCATGGCTAATATATAGTCCTCCATCCAACTGCATACAAGAAAATAAAAGAGTAATGCTCACGGAAACCAACAGCTGAACTGATAATGCAAAAGGGTGCATTCTCCGTATTCTCGTGTGAAACTGGTGTGCAAACCAGATGGAACCTGAAGGTTTCTGCATTTCTTGGAAATCGAAGGTTTAATTTATCTTTTAATTTATGTCTTTCAACAGTATTTTTTTTTTATTTGCGGTGTTTTAATATTTTCAGATGTAGGTATTTTTGCGTAATGTTTAATAATAATAGGAATGATAATGATAAAACTTCCTTATAATAATATACCGTGTATCTGTATATTTATTTTTGTATGTAACATTGATAGTCTACAGCGAACGAACTCCACATTTAGACCTGCGCTCGTTCAGCCTAGGTGCAACCTCTCTCACCACAAGCCTATATAAACATCGAAACATTCCTAGGGTCGGGACTTGTCGTTTCGATCCTCCCTTATGTTCACATTTTCCTGTGTAACTCAGTCCCTGGGTAGTGAACTCAACGTTTAACTATCATAAGATCGTCAACATGAAAATACAGAACAACATTACTAATTAATATATCTGTGCTTCTGTCTGTCTGTTTACAGTGCAATGGCAATATATTATAAAAAAAAAAGTACCAAGCATGACGCATGGACATTCAAATCCTGAGTGCCTCGTTATCAAGGCAATTAGCATTTTGTGTTCCCATGTAGAACATGATTATAAAAATGGACCCCATAACTTGGAGAGAAATTAGTACGCTGTAAATGAAATTAAAGGTATACAAAAGCTCTCTACAAGCGTAAAGGTAGCTCTTGAGCACAGTAAGCAAGGGACAGGTCATTGTGCCGTCGCAGTGTCCTAAAGACCGACGATAATTATTTGCTCGTACATCTGATCAGCACCCAAACCAGCGCTTCATCAAGCCAGGACCGCAGGGAGCCAAGCAGTGGCTGCTGATGACTCAGCAGGTAGAAGACCTATAAATCACCCACCCTGGTGGGTGATTTATAGGTCGGCTATTACACGGGCGAATTTTCACGCAGCACGGCTCCGTTCGCTCAGCATTTGCTGAACAAAACTATTACACGGTCGCGAGCACACGCAGCCGTTTCAGCAAAGCAAACTGTGCGTTGCCATGACAACGGTAGCACCATGTGATCAGCTGTTTCAGTCCCCATATCGAGAAAGCAGCTGCTGGAAAATCAAAACAAACCCTAGAAAGTCATAGTGTTGGCATCAAGACGCATTATAATCATGGAAATGTCTCATCTCTACACCAATGACCAGAATATGGCCATGGCAATGGCTTTGGTAGTAATCGCGGTGGCTGAAGAAGAACGTGTTAGGCTAATTACGCTAGCAGCCCTTGTGTTGCACAATTATTTATTTAAAGAATCTAGACACAATGAAATAGCACCAGAGTTAATCGACAGAGACGATGTAAATAATGGTAGAGTAATTGCAGGGCAATGGCGTAATGACACTGGTGTTGGCTGGGAAAACTTAAATGCTTTAAATCCGAAGGCCACGCAGGGCACGCTATCAATGTACGCAACGTATTTTGTGAATAAAGGCAAGGTAGCATTTCAGGATGCTATGGCCTTCAGACACTAGCTCTTCTTTTTATTTTGTGGTGATGATAATAATTAAGAGCTACAAACATACTTGTATAGGAAATAAAAGTGCAATAAAAGTGTTCTGCATAAATTTTATAGGATAAATAAAGTTTCTGTATACCAATGTTTTTTTATTTAACATCATAATGCAATGTGTAAAACATAAAATTATGGCCCTGGTACAGATTCTTTTCTTTTGTGTGTTATATCTATATCCCATGGAAGAAATCATACAGGAAAAAAAATACCACCTTACAACAGTTTATGTCCAATGATTAACTGCATTCCTCCTCTTTCAACTTGTTTAGGAATGCAGCAAGTTTAAGCATAAGTTTTGGATGTTTATGGCGGAAATTCAGAGAATTACTTCTTTTACAAAAACCCTGCTGCGTATGGGATGTCTTCTTTCCTTTGTGCTTGTGCAGTGGTTTTTAAAAAGATAATGCTACCTCGGTTGCACTGGGTGCAATGTTCTGGTGTCATATTCCTTTTACGTTTTGGAGTCAGTTCGACCAACCTTTCATTATTCCGCGATGATGATGATGATGATCGACTTGTTCCTGGCACAGAGTGTGAAGATGATGGGGTAGGCAGATCAATGTCATCTACACTACTGTCATAATTGAATGTCTGCAATGGCTGATGGATGACTTCATCATCAGACTGATAGGAGTCAACTTTATCAAAAGAGATTGGGATAACTGGGAATCCTGCTGATTGATAGAGTCAACTTGTACCAAAAGAGATTGGGATAACTGGGAATCCTGCTGATTGAAGGTCTGAGACTCCTGCTGGTGGGAGGACTGGGACTCCTGCTGAAAAAAAGGTAAATCATAAAAAAGGAATATACAAATTAAAACTTTCTATAATAAATCTGAAATGCAAAAATAAACACACAATACTTGAAACAGTCATACATTCTTAATACTTACAGACACAGTAGTCTCAAGGTTTGATGTACTCTTCCTGGGGTGACAACATCAGTCAGTCAACATTAAATCAAAGAGCCTCCATTTTGGAACAAAGTCTCCTCCTAAGCCACTTTTTACTCGTTTGATTTTAGCCAGTTCCTCCGAAATGATGTTTTTAGCTACTAAACTTCATCATTACAGCATCTGCAAGAGAAAAATTCAAGTTTGATTAACTCACAATAATCATAGAAATAATGAAATAAAAGGGGTATTTTGATTAACTTATAATAATCATAGAAATAATGAAATGAAAGGGTGTTTTATAAGTTGGCAAAACAGGGGATCAGGGTGAATGCCTCCTGGCCAGGCTAAAATGTTAGGTTAAAATTTCAGCTTTTAAGGCTGGTATCCAAAAACAAAAACAAAGTCTAAAATACTCAATGCAGGGGATCAAAGGGCCTCTGGCCAGCGTATGTTCATACTTGTTCAATGAAACGACACTAAGACAATTTCCCTCTATGTACATGCAACATTTGAGATGTGAATAGTCAATATTCAGAATTTCTCATAGTAACCATGCAATAATTCAGTGACAGGTCAGGAGGTTAGGTAGGTGTTTTAGGACATTATAGGGCACTAGCCTAACCCAAAACACCTACTAACCTGTCCCAACTGGTTAATTCCTAGCTGATGGCTGCCCCAATCGTTGTTAAAGAGTTCCACCTTCATACTTACATTTTAGGACAATATAAACAACTTTTCTACTATAACTTTTCCTAAATTAAACACCAAAAAATGATAATGGTGCTGTTTGATACTCAAATTATGCTATCCTACCCAGAGTGCCGTTATGTCCTCTGAATTCTAGCTTATATCTGTTACAGTATATTAAGCAATATGAGTAGAAGCTTGCCACTCGTTGAGTGTTAATAAAGTATTTATCACGAAATAACCCAAACATATTGTCACATGCTAATGGTATCATATCACATAACTGACAAAGGTTAGGTTGGTGTTTATGGTTAAACTAGCCTCTAATGGCAGTTCTCTAACATTGGCTGGCCACAGAACTATGAAAGGAATAGCCTAACTAGGTCATATATTATTGCATAAGTGCCATTGCTTTTAAAAGCCCAATAGGCCATGGCTTTAATGGCCTAAAGGCCATTGATGCCTAGCCCAGCTATTCATAGCTTTGCATGTCCTAGCTAGGCCATGATTTTGAAATTACCTTACTTCACACAAAAAATATGGCCTACTTGACAACCAAATATGGCCTAAAGTGTTCTACTACTACTATAAAACTAAATAGTGACTACATAAAAATGGGCTACATACCTGCATCATTAATTCCTCTTTTCATGGATGCTTCTTGAAGTTCCCTCACTATCTCAGCATACAAGTACTTTTTAATCGTTTTTGTCTTGCTGTTAAAAGGATCCCTTGGATTCCAAACATTGGTCGCGATCTCACTTTTGCAATAAGGCTCTCCTCAATCTCAAATGTCCATTGCACAAACATGGTGATGTTCTTGACGATGCTCTGTAGCTCGTGAACGTGAACGTCGACCGCCGAACGATGTGTAAACAAATGCTGGCGATTTCATCCCAGCAGTGATGGGTATACACGAATCAGGTTTTGCTGGACGTACTAAGCGTTTGTTCAAAATGCTGAGCGAACCTGCCATGCTGCGTGAAAATTCGCCCGTGTAATAGGCTCACTGACGGTAAGGCTGTGTTGCCAGTAAAATCTGCCATGCCTAAGTGGAGCTTGAACTCAAGACCACTTCACTGCAAAGTCCACATGAAGGTATCGGACAGTACTGTATTTCCAGATTGTGTTTTCTCATGTTTCCATGCCGCAAAAAACGATGGTTATATAAAAGTGTCAAGAAACCAAGTCCTAACACTAGGGATGTTACAGTCGTTCTTAAACGCTTGGCCCAAGTGCCAGTGACGAGAGGATGGCTCAGGGCTGGTTGAAAGCAAACACAAATGTAGAGTTTATTACCTGTAGATTATTATTACAAAAAAAAATGTGTGGACGTATATTGCATTTTGTTGTATATGTATTGTTATGGCAAATGTTCTAATCATTGAAAAAATGAGACCTAAATCATCCAGCAAGGCACGCTTTCTTTTTCATAGCATTGCATCTACAGAGCGAGAGTGTGGAGGGAGAGAAAAATACCAACGAAATTTACTTTTACAATAACTTTTTAAGAGACCACTTAGGAACAGCGATTATTTAGAAAGAGACCTCTTAGTATACCATAACTTTTATCGGTTCCTTGATATTATCAGAATAAAAGGACAAAATGAAAACAAAAGCGTTTTACTTTTTATTTATTAATTATCTTTTATTTTTGTGTTCCCCGGGCATTTTTCCACTTCAGTTTTTGTTTACAACTGGAATTTCAAAAATTGTCAGGTGGTTCATTCCCGCAAAAGGTGCTCCAAGGTTATGTGGCCCACATAGACAGTTATCGTTGTAGACGCAGGTTTTCGTTTTCCCACAAACTTTTGCCTAGATAGTTTTTGTGATACAGCCAACCCTTGCTTTACCCAGGGCCGAATGTAAATAAAAATATTTCAATATATATATAAAAATAAATAGAAAAGTAATGATAGAAGTTGAAGAATTTCCATCAGATACCTGAGTATGAAGGAGAACTGCACAAAGAAACAAAGAGAGCTGATAAATGTTTTGCTTATTCACCCAAATGAACTTACATGCATATGTAGGCTATAGAAATAAACAAATCAAAATTAACAATATTGTGTACGAAAATGCAAGAGGTAACCTCTCGATGCCAAAAAATTGTCTGTTTAAAATACGGAAAATAACAAATCAAAGTTATTGAGAATATAGATTTTTTTCTGTTACAGGAAGCACAGACCTCTGAAATCGGAACTATCTTGAAAAATTACATTGGAAAATTTGGAAGTTATCTTAAGAAGATTGCTGGGCAGCTAAGTTTCTTAGAGTAGGAAACTCGGAAGGTAGATGCTAAGTGAAGTTCACTGTGGTGGGATGAGCTCCCAAATTCAGCAAAGCTTAATAGAAAAAGAGTTAAAAACTACGGTGGTCTACTCGCACGGGTTGTTCAAATTGTGGTTCCCGTGCGCCAACCATTTTAACATGGGAAGAAGCAAAACCTTTCCTAGACATTGTAAGCAATGCAATGACTGCAGGCATAGAGGCCCATTCCTGAAGGACAACCCCCCTCCCCCCCTCCCCAACATGACAGTTATGGAAGAGAAATATGATGAGAGAGGAAAGTGTTGCATATTCGCAATGGTCAGATTTATATTATTATTATTAATATTCAGAAGATGAAACCTATTCATATGGAACAAGCCCACTGGAGCCATTGACTGGAAATTCAAGCTTCCAAAGAATATGGCGTTCATTAGGAAGAAGTAAGAGGAGGTAAAGGGAAATACAGAAAGAAGAGATCTCACTTGTTAAAAAAATAAATTCATAAATAGAAAACAATGCATTAAAATGCAAGGAGAATAGTATTAGGTTATTAATGCATTGCATCTTCGCTTGAACTTCTGAAGTTCCAATTGCACGACATCCTCTGGTAGGCTGTTCCACAGTTCAACAATGTGTGGAATAAAGGACCTCTGGAACTGAGAAGTTCGGCAGCAAGGCACACGTACTGCATATTGGTGCTGCTGTTCAGCGAATGTGAAAGATCTCTGTTGAAATACAATTTATGAAAAAGTGGCAAACAAGAGACCATCCGTCGATGGTTCAAATCATAACTGCTACCATAAGGAAACAGAAACCTACCACCACGAGATAAATCTCTGACAGAAGCAAACATCCACACAAGAGAACAGTGTTCTAGTAAAGGAAGCACACATGACCTAAAATAGGATGCATTGTTTTTATCACTGTTATAAATATATATGGGGCCTTACGAACAATATGCAAGTTTCATGCGGCGTTTGCTGAACCTTTCATTAAATGTTTTTCAAAAGTTACACCTAGAATAGTTAAAGTTTCAGACTCATTCAGCAAAGTTCCATCCACCTGAAGAGGAGGATGGGGTGGGAAATATGTACGATATCTGCTATTCAATAATGTTTTTGTTTTACTGGAGTTAGCCTCATACCCCACCGACTACACCATTCCCTGATCCGGTCCATGTCCCTATTGAGGCTGAGGGCTGCTTCATTCCTCATAAGTGGAGACTTTACCCCCACAAGTGTTGCAACATCGGCATGCTGAACAATCTTGTTTCCCAGGCTAACAACCATATCACTTGAATACACTAAAAATAACTGTGGACCAAGAACACTACCGTGTGGAACTCCAATTATTATTATTATTAAAATAGTTTAACCAGACCACTGAGCTGATTATTAGCTCTCATAGGGCTGGCCCGAAGCATTAAAGTAAAATGGAGTACCAGGTCTAGGCCATAGGCTAAACACTTGGACTAAATGATGAATGAATAATGAAATTTTAATAATATGCAAAAAAGCATATGCATCCACACTAGAACACATGCACATATTAAATACATTTACTCAAGTTTCATCTGTACAATTAAAAAAATAAATAAAACTGAGTAATGATAATATTCTGAATAATTTAAGATTTAAAATTCGGAATTTTTTTTATATATTAGTTGCCCATGGGATTTTGTATTAATTTTTATATTTTATCAATTAATTTACATTTCCTCATGAATATTAAAATTGAATCAATTGAAAATGTTGGAGAGACTTTGATAAAACTTCACCAATCGATCCATTTCCAAAAGCTGATAACCGATGTTGGTTATATTTTGGACATTCATGTAACACATGTTTAACTGTTGGTATCACTTTGCATTCTGAGCATTCAGGAGCTGGTTTATGCGGGCTGCTCATCAAGTGTCTATGTGTCAGACGAGTATGACCTATTCGGAGACGTGTTAGAATTACTTGCGCATGTCTCTCTCTTTGGTATGATGAACTCCATTTTTTAACTGCAGGTTTTATTTGCTTCAACTTATTATTTTCAGGCTCTTCATTACATTTATTTTGCCATTTGTTTATAATACCTCTTATATGTGTGTTATCGTTAACTGAGATATTTACATTACATCGTGTCATATGGGCTGCTTCTTTAGCTGCTTTGTCAGCCTCTTCATATTTCTATATTTTTCCCATTATTATATAACTTATGAAGTAATAACTTTATTTGTTGTACAATGTTATTTTTTGGTTTGTAACTCTGAATGGCTTCGATGGCGCTTCTAGAGTCGCTAAAAATTACAAATATTATTTATGGCCGATACTATTGCGCATAACTCAGCTGTAAATACCGAGGCATTATAGGTAGAGATAACTGATCAATTTTGTCTTGGGATATTGCAGCATATCTCACTCCGTACTCTGATTTAGATCCGTCTGCGTATATTACGTAATGTGAATCTTTTCGGCTTATATGCTCTATTGTATGTTGTCTATGGTGTTCTGGGGTATATGAGTAACCTTTTGATAAATATTTTAAGTGTGTGCAAATTTTTATTTTATTCATAGTCCAAAGAGGCGGTAATTTTACTATTAAAGGTAATTGCACATTAATATTCAACGACTCAAACAGTCTTCTAGCTCTAAGAGGGAAAGGTGGTGAGTGATTTTTTAGAAATACATCTCTTAATTCAAATAATTTTTCGGTTGGAAAATCACTTGTCTGAATTCTCAGAGCATTCTTCATTATTACAAACTCTCTATCGCGAGACAGTGATAGTTCACCACATTCAACTTGTAAAGATCAGGTTAGTAATGAACCAAATGCTCCTGAACATATTCTAAGGCCTTCGTTATGAAGAGGGTCTAACGTTTTCAGCATTGCGTCTGATGCTGAGCCATATATTTCGCTTCCATAGTCAGTGATAGACAGCACTGTTGCTTTATACAGTACATTAAGAGTGTGTATCGGCTCCCCAAGTAGTGTTTGATAGTTTTTTAATTAGATTTAATGCCCTTTTACATTTTGATTTCATGTATATTATGTGAGCTTTCCAATTCAGGTGAGTGTCAAATACTAATCCTAAAAATTTTCCTGTTTGGCCAATTGGTATGGAATGATTTCTGATTTTTTAGATCTATCTCTTCACCTTTCTTCCATTATTTTATTTTTATAAAGCACGGCTGCTTGAGTCTTAAGTATGGATAATTTAAAGCCTACAGATGAGGTCCATTCATCTATTTTTATTATAGTTTTATTAATGATTCGCACTGCATGTTTTATGCGAGATGCTGAATAATATATTGCAAAATCATCCATATAGCGGTTACTTTTAATTCCAATAGGTAGATTGTTACTGATATCATTTATTCCTAAAGTAAACAGTGTGCCACTAAGGATGCTTCCTCGTGGAACATCATTTTCAAGTGGAAATATACTTGACAATACATCATCAATTCTCACTTGAAAATGTCCACGAACGCTGTTTTTATGTAACGTATTTAATATTGCATATCTCCACGTAGTATCATATGCCTTTTCAGTGTCAAAAAAGACAGCTATAGTAATTTGTTTTTGTTCAAATCCTCTTCGTATGTGGTCTTCTAAGTTAGATAGAGAATCCACTGTAGATTTGTTACATTGTGACCCGAACTGAGTGGGAGTCAAAATTTTATTTTCTTTAATGTGCCATGTTAGTCGAGCATTTACCATTTTCTCTAGTAATTTGCACAAACAACTTGTTAAAGAAATTGGTCTGTAACTGTTTACATTGCTAGGATCCTTTCCAGGTTTGGTGATAAGAATAATTATAGCTTTACACCATTCATCAGGAAATAAATTTCGAAGCATAAGTGATTATAAAATTTGTTATAAGTATGGCTTTGCCAACGGTGCTATGTGGCAGGTCATTTCAAAACAAATATTGTCACCTCGAAGGGCAGATTTATTGCTGTTCAACAGTGCAAATTCCAACTCTTCCATATTAAATGTTCTATTATAATATATATCTTCTAACGTTTCAAAATTTATTGTTATTAATCATATATTATTTTTCTTTGTGCGGAGGTGTTCATCTAAATTATTATCACTGCTTACATTTGCTAAGTTTTCTCCTATTATTACTTATTTCTTTCAGATCAAGTATTCTTTTCCTGTTTTTAATATGGCATGTCTAGGTGGTTTAACATGGGTACCATTTATTTTCCTGAATTTTCCCATATTTTATGTATGGGAGTATTAGAGAGAGTTCTGACACATTTCCGCCATGAAATGATTCTTCCTTGAATTACTTCTTTTTTAAATTTTGCAGATAATTTGTTGCAGAGAGGTCTTAATGTATCAATTTCTAGTAATAATATAGTCATTTTTTGTAAACTTCCTTCTAATGTCTGTAATGTTTTATTCATTTTGTTGAATTTTTTATTTAAATTATCTAGTCGTCTCCCTATTGGGTGTTTTATTTTTATTAATTCTGTTAGCTTATCAGACCACCATGGAACTTTGTGTTTTGTTGGATGAGATTTGGATTTTGGTATTGCTTTATCATCAGCATTTTTAATGAAATCAACAAGAAACCTATTTGTTTCAGTATGATCTTGTATATACTCAAATTGTGGGTTATTCCTAGTGTGGAATTCATATCGCTTCCAATCTGCTTTATAAGGGGACATGCTTGGCAGGATTATTTTGTACTAATGAAATTAATATTGGGAAATGATCACTAGTGTGCAAGTCATCAATTGTATTCCAATCTAATCTGTCAACTATACTTATTGTACATAGAGTTAAGTCTACTGAGGAAAGCGTTCCATGTGTTTTGGAAAAATATGTTCTGATTTCGATGAGAGAGAGAGAGAGAGAGAGAGAGAGAGAGAGAGAGAGAGAGAGTTTGAGAGAGTATCATTTATACAGCACATGTCTTTTGAATCCATGAATTCTTCTATTTTATTTTCTGCTCTATTTGAGTTTGTGCAATTACCGTCCCATATTGGTTGTGAGCATTAAAATCACCTACTATTAATGTATGTTCCTTGGTATTGTTCAGTAAATCTTTAAGTTTATCAGTGTCGTAATTTTTATTAGGTTGGTTGTATAAACTATAAATTACATAATTATCGTTATTTATTCGTATTTTAATACATGATATTTGCAAGTCAGTGAAGTTTACAGGTACTTTGTCATAACATACTTTATGTACATATATAGCAGTATCTAAATTTCCTTCTTCCTCTCTAGATGTAGATACCAAGGTATATTTTCCTATTGTTGATATTGTTTTGTTGACATGTAAACATAATATCATCGGTTCATATTCATTTAGCAGTCGTTATATTCTCCTGGGTGTAATCTGGTCTGTAGACCATTTACACCCCATTGTATAATATAGCTCTTGAAAATATGTTACAGCGGTCGAGTTTTGCTTTCCTGTTTCTGTATTATCAACTTGGATTTTTTTCCAGTAATTTACTCACAATATTCATTTGTTTTTCTTTATAATATATTAGGTGCTCAGTGACATACAACCTTTTTCATGAGTGCTCAAATCAGTCTGTTCTTTTTTTCTATATTTCATAATATTTTTTATGTTTGTTAAACCATCTTTTGTTATGTTTTTGTTATTACTGCATAATTCAAAGAACAGTCATTACATCCACATGTGTTATTATGTATATTTCTTGCATTTGTTCTTATACCAGTTACTGGAGATGGAGTAATCTCTTCTCTCTTAACATAATCATTGTTATCTATGGTATGGTTCTCTTTCACTTCTTCGGTGTTGTGGATACCTGCCTTCTTGGGTTTTACTATTATTTGAGGGGATAAAGGTATATTCTTAGCTTGTTTTTTTTTTTTTGTTCTTTCTTCATATCCTTTATCTTTGGTTTAACCTAAGTTTCTCCATTAATAGTTGGTTTCTTCGTTTTGGTTGGTGTTCTCTCCAAATGCCTTTCTTTATCTTTAATTTCCAGTCCATCTCGACCCTCCTCTGTTACTACCGTAGCAGCATCCTCCTGTATTCCTATTTGCATTAATATTTCGAATGAATTGGATAAAATATTATCCATCTCATTTGTACCTTTTTCGTTATTCTTTACCATATTAGTTTTTATATCTAAATCATTAATTTCTTCTTGAGATTTACTTTTTTGTGCTCCGTTTCTTCTATCTGTATGAGTTTTTGTTTCATTTTTGATTCTTGTTATTGAAGAATATGTATGTTTCTTAGACGGATCTTGAATTCCTCGCACTTTTAATTCTAATTTAGCTTCTTTAATAGCCATCCCAGCTCTTTCTTGTAAGATTTTTAACTCTGTACTGTAATACATTCTTTGGACTTTGCATGATGGTCTTGCCCACAGTTTATATACTTTGGCTCACTGTACTTCCACTGTGTGGCATGTTCTTCAGATCCACAATACGCACACACAGGTTCATTTCTACAATATTTCTTTGCATGCCCGTATTTACTACAATTTTGACACTGTAGTGGCTTTGGGATAGATGGTCTTATTTCTCTGCTTTGGCCTAATGTTTTTATCTTTTGAGGTAGATCTTGACCTTCAAATTTTATTTTTGCGATTATTAACATTTTCTTATTTCTTTGCTTACTCGGTATATTATGCACTTCACAATCTTGGACTCTGGGATATCTTTTCTTAAGAGAGTCCAAGAGAATACTCTTTTCGATTGGTTCGTCACTGTTCTCAGGAAGCACAATAGTACCCTGAATGCTATTCATAGTGTCATGTTTTTTAATTTTTATGTTCATATTGTCTATTGTCGTTATAGACATATAGTCCTCAGACTGGCTCTTTGTTGTGGCTTCTATAAGCCACGTATTTTCTCTTATCTGTCTGAATGACATTTCTGCCGTCGAATATCTGTTTAATAGGTAATTTTCTAATTTTAGGGCTGAAATTTTCCGTTCTGTTTCTAAGTTTAGAAACCTTGACCAACTTCCATTCCCAAAGAGGGAGTTGAATTGAGTCAAGGTTGGGTCAAGACGATATTTACTTCTTTTGGGTTTGTTTTGTACTGGAGCATAGGGTGGGTTCCGGTGTAATTACACTTGGATCCTTTTTAGATTTTTCTAAAGGTTTGACATAGAAGGTTCCAGCAGTCGTCAACTGTACCGAGTCACCATCAAAGGGTCCAGGGGTACTCGAATCTTTATTTTCACTTATAAAGATTTGAGGGGAGAAAAAAATTTTAACCTGAAAACCTTAAAAAGATATCATCAGCTTTTCATGGAGTTTATTCTTCCACCAATGGCACAAGTGAGAGCTGACTCCCAAATGTCCGCCTCCCTGCCCTACCCCAAAGGGGATGGCACAACATGATTACAATGGCCCAAGTGTGAGCCAACCCCACTTGTTGGACTGAGAGTATTCGAAGAATACAATCATCCCCACCGTAATCATTTTACGGGCAAACTGGATAGAATGCCGAGAGTCCAATCCCCAGAACCAGACCCCCCTGGAGTCCGTGGTCCAGCCCTAAAGAATAGCTCTGCCCTTGAGCTTTCAATCTGATATCTCCCAGGTCCAAACATTATTGGGCAGTTGGTGGTCTTACCACAGTTCCCACTATTTAGCTTCGGATATAAACCCAGTCCCAGCTATGATATCTTTTCCTATGTATCAGGTCCTATAAATTTTACAAAAAGTGGAAAATTCCACAAAATTTTTCCAAAGAAATGCATAATAATATATGAGACTTTTGGACTCAAACCTGGGAACAAATTCCCGGGGTTCAAGAGCCCCCTCACCACGTCAAGGTGGTCCCACATCGAGGGGGATGTGGAACTCCAAGAACATTACCCTGTGGAACTCTAGACAAAATAGGTCTTGGTTCACTAAAGATCCCGTCCACAGCAACTCTCTGCTGCCTACCTGTAAGGAAATCTTGAAGTAATCCTAAAACATATCCACCCACTACAGGATTCTGAAGTTTATAAATAAGTGCTTTGTGATTTACTAAACTGAAAGGAGCACTAAAATCTATTTGAATTACTCTGCACTCAAAACCCCTATCAAGGTTCCCTTGCAAATGACAAGTCAAGTCTAAAAGAGCATCGCAGGCACATAGCTGCTTCCTATATGCAAATTGACTGTCAGCTAACAGTCCTTTAGATTCCACATACTTATATAGTGGCTAAAAAATAAGTTTTTCAGCAACTTTGGAGGGCACAAGGAGAATAGAGATTGGCCTGTAGTTACTGCAGTCTGCAGATATGCCACTCTTTGGAACGGGCACTGTATTACTAAGCTTGCACTTATCCACAAAGATATTTACTACGTCGACATAAAAATCTATAGAATCTACTTATCTTGGGAGACAACTCGCTAGAAGCTTTCTTAAAAAATGAAGAGAAAAATGAGCGAAGAATATGTCAGAATATTCACGGTACATTCAGGCACAGAAAAGTTGTGGCCTGGAAGGAAGTTTTTGTCAAATTTTATTGACTTGGTCCTAGAAAATATCTGTAGCCATATCTTGGTTAGTATCTCCACGGGAAACTGGTACCTTAGGTAACTTACTACCTGCTAAGGTCGAATTACAGTTTGCAGGCAAGATGATCAACCAAATATTTTAATCAAGCATAAGCCAGAAGGAACAAGGAAAGAAAACAAGAGGGGAAAAAAAAAAAAAAAAAGAGTTGGGTCTAATTCCAGGGACAACCATAGACTTAAGGATGGAAAGTTGTAGGAAACAGGCAGAGAAGAAATACACAAAGAGAATTTTGCAGTGTAGCGAATTAGGCAAAAGAACTAAAGCAGAAGATCGTGATACAGATCCCGCTATCCAGCGTTGTTGCTATTCTGCACCCCTGTACCTGGGTTGATTCACAGCTCTTTGGAACTTATTGTGATTTCTCTACAAGAAGGCCTCTCTTTTTCTTCCCTGCAGGTTCCATTTCGGCCACTGCTTTATTGAGCTTTAGATGAGAGTCCCTTATTATCTCAGGGGTCAAGCAACCATATAACACAGCTTTGGAATTATCTTTCGACTCCAATTTTCCCTTACTCAAGCAGTCACTTCCTTTGGTCAGAACTTCATCAGGACGGGACAAAATAAGAGCGCAGGGTTGCCCTTACCACCAGCTTATGCCTTTAAAAGTCTACTTCACTATGATTATGTGCATTATGTTGATTCATACTTCTGTCAATCTGTCGTTAGTGATATGTGTTATAACGTGGTAGGCTGTCGTTCTGTTGTCATTTATCTGTATTTAAGACAAGTTTCTCATTTTATTGTTATTCAGCTGTCATCCGTTTAACTTTCTACTGTATTACCCAGTTGTCTTCTGAAACAAACCCGACGTTTTGATTTTAGTAATTTGTCATCATATATAAGATTGGTGTGATTTTATAAACTGAATCAGCAGCACATTTACGCAGCTCTGTTGTCATTAAATGAAAGTACACAGTGTAATTTTAGAAATTTCTTAATAACGCAGTTCATCTAAAAACGTTCATTACTTTTCTAAAAAAATTTATACGTGTGATTTTTGTGGAATTTTTATCTCAGTTGGTATATCATTTGTTTCTTGTTCAGTTTCTTCGTTTTTAATTTTAGAGTTTTTCTTTCTTACATATAGTCATTCTGTTGTTTGGAAGGCAGTGTCCTTTTTTGCTTGTTCCAAATTTAATAATAGTAATAATCTTTATTTCGGCTCAGGGCCATATACATGGAATATACAAATACAATACACACAATCTAGATACAGTACATAAGGTAACATGATAAAAATAATTATCGGCAGTATCCACACAGTTGCTGAAGAAGTAGAGAAATAGAATTCATAATAACGGTAATGACAGTAATTATATGGAGAATAATAGCAAAAAAATTATAACAATAAAAAATACAGATAGCAGACGATTAATTTCCAGCTGGGGACCTTAGGTGGTTACAGAAGTCAGGTCCAGAAGGCTAAATACGAATATTGGAAATTGCAAAACTCTACAATGATATTAATCACAGTAAAATAAAAAATTAAAATACTAATAATAACAAGAAACGTAGAAATAATAATAATAATAATAATAATAATAATAATAATAATAATAATAATAATAATGACAGATTCTGGAGATGACACTTCATAATTGCAAAAATAGAGAATAAGTCTTTAAGGAACAGAAAGAAGCCTCATTATCCCATCTTTCCCGTAATTTAGATCTTCTTCTTGCCTCACTACTTAGGATGCTTTGTATGAGCGAAATGCTGCTGTTTCTCAGTCGGGTAATCAGACTGGACATTGTTAGCCTCACAATAATTTTCAAATTATCCAGGCGGTTTTCTGTGACCATCTGCGTGGCGGAGTGATAGCAAGAAGTGTTTGTGAGGCGTCTCAGAATGTCACTGTGAACAACTGTGATACGTTTCATGGTCTCTCGGGTACAGTACGTCCAAAGGGAACAGCCATATACAGGCTACTGTAGCAGTGCGAGCGGAAGAGCAGCAGTTTCTATCTCGGTGACAGAAGGCAAACCTCCTTGCAATCATTTTGCCAGTTGCACATAGTTTCCGACGCCTCTGTTCTATGTCTGCCGTATCTTTTAGGTCGTCCGTGATAATGTGGCCCAAATACGGAAATTCATGCACGAATTCCAGACAATTATTTCCGAGGAAAATTTGCGGTTCTGCAATATCCTTAAGCGATCTCGGGAGCAGCGACATACACTGGGTCTTGGTTTCGTTGTATAAGATATGAAATTCCTCTGCATATTGGCGGCAGGTGTCGATGAGTCGCTGGAGACCTTGCACTAATGGGGAAAGTCAGAACCATATCGTCGACGTAACAGAGGTTGTTTATTGTTGTTTCGTTGATAGTGCATCCGATTGGGAGTGAGTTCAGTTTGACATTCAGGGCATCTGTGTACGTGTTAAATATAATAATAATATGAAAGACGAGACCATAAACCACATAGCAAGCGAATGTCCGGCGCTTGGACAGAACCAGTACAAAAAGAGGTATGACTCAGTAGCAAAAGCCCTCCACTGAAGCCTGTGCAGGAAACTCCAACCTGAGGGAGTGACAGAAAACGATCATGCAAAGATCCACTGGGGCTATGGTATTAGAACAGATAGGGTGATACGTGCCAATAGACGAGACTTGACACTGATTGACAAAATCAAGAAAAAACGTATCACTTATTGATGTCGCAATACCATGGGACACCAGAGTAGCTGAGAAAGAAAGAGAAAAAATTAATAAGTATCAAGACGTGAAAATAGAAATAAGAAGGATATGGGATATGCCAGTGGAAATTGTACCCATAATCATAGGAACACTAGGCACGATCCCAAGATTCCTGAGAAGGAAATTGGAAAAACCAGATGCCAAAGTAGCTCCAGGACTCTTGCAGAAGAGTGTGCTATTAGAAACAGTGCACATAGAGAGAAAAGTGGTGGACTCCTAAGGAGGCAGGGTGCAACCCGGAACCCCATACTATAAATACCACCCAGTCGAATAGGATGACTGAGATTAATTTAATAATAATAATAATAATAATAATAATAATAATAATAATAATAATAATAATAATAAAAAAGACATACACTCCACGATTCTGTTCCTGTAGATATTTTCCTTCATTAAGTAACAATGCTTTTGTGAAGCACCTTTTCAGTAATAATAATAATAGTATAAGAACGTGATTTGTATTGCTAATTGTGCAATGCAAGATGTCTTCAAGATATCTCATATCATTCTCTTTATGTGCTTATCATCTTTAGCCCTACTTTCATGAGAGAGTCACGTGCCAAATTCATGATATTGTTGAGGTATGCCGTGAAAATAAGAGACCCAAGGCTGATAAAGAGTTCTCGGAACGCCTTGGCTCACCGATAACCACGAGGCTTTTATTCTGTTTATACATGCTTTACTCCCTCTCTTTTATCAGGACCTGTGACCAGCATGGGGTATGACCTCTAATAGCTCAGTTCACACTACACCAACCTGGGGGTTTTTACAGTGATCTTGGTGGTGATATGTGGTGATGTCTTGCAGGAGAAGACTGAAGATTGCTGGGATGGAGAAATAATATCCCGAGTCATAAGTTGCTTTATTCCATACAGCAAACAGGTATACACGGAGAGGGTACTGCGAGGTGTACAACTTGCGCCAAGAGAAGCAGGAAGAATAATCATGCGCATGTGCAGAGCGCAGATTCATGCGCATGTGTTAGCAAGAGACAATGTTCATGACATAGAAAATGCATATACATACAGTAATATATACAGTAATCCACGCCTTCCCTCCCCCTATTGAGTTCAAAGAGGTATCTTGAACGTACTATGCAAGTTACATACAGTGAACTATCAATTAATATATTGCAAAGCAAACTGCATAAGTGGCACATGTGGGCTTTGTACACTAGGTAGGCCTGTTTAATCTTGGAGACCTGCGAGGGGTTTTGGAGGGAAGTGACGACTTTTCCATGTCAGGGCTAAGGACCACAGGGATTAGAGTTGGGAACTTGACCGGGATCGGGCACTGGATATAGGAAGCGATGGTTCCGACGTAGCACTCGACCACTTGGGAGGCAGACCTCGTACTCGCGTGATTGCATGCCACCCATGATGATCCCAATCTTGTCCCATCGGTGGGATGTCGGGTCCTGGATGTGGACATGATGGCCCACATTCAGCCTGGGCAGGGAGCGGGCTTGGGTGTCGTAATTGCGCTGCAGTTGAGCTGCTCTGGCAGCGGCTCAGCGGTCACAGTCATGGGCCTTTTCTTGCAAATCTTCTGTGAATGACTGAGGATGGGCCGGCGCACACATACGGAGAGGGTGACCATACAGCACCTGGGCAGAAGAGCGACCACAGTGGCTGGGTGTGTTGAGTAACTCAAAGAGGTCACGATCAAAGGCTTCGCAGTCGATGTTTCCTGTAGGGGTCATTTTGAGGATCAAGTGCTTGACAGCCTTGACATTGATCTCAGTGTGTCCATTAGACTGTGGGTAATGTGGCAACGAGGTTATGTGATGTACACCCCAACGCTCTGTGAAGTCAGCGAATTCTTTGCTGGTAAACTGGGGTCATCCATCGGTGCTTAGGCGCCGGGGAACACCCACCTCTCCGAAGTAATGGCAGAAATGCCGTATTGTCGAGGAGGTGGTGGTGTCACCCTTGCAAGGGACGACCACAGGCCAGCCGGAGAGGCGGTCAGCGACCACAAGAAAGGACTTCCCCACTACCTGGAAGAAGTCCGCCGATACCAACTCAAAGGGCCTTGATGGGTGGTCGTCATTGTGAAGGGGCTTCTGCTGTTGGCTGGGACGCAGGACCTGGCAGGGCTCACAGGCGGCGATGGTGTTGGCAATGTCCGAGTCTATCCCAGGTCAGAAGACGGTTTGTCGAGCCCAACGTTTGGTAGTCTCGACACCTCGGTGGCTGTCATGGAGTCTGGCGAGTGTGTGGCGACATAGAGCACGATAAGTGGGGTTGGCCTGTGCTGCTATCGACATGTCCTGCAGGGTCCGGTCAGTGTCGATGGTTGGGGCATCCTTGTCCTGGGAAGCTGTTGCAGCGTTGATGACTGACCTGATGTGCGCTGTTACCTCAGTGCAGCCAGTCATATCCTCAGAGGTCAGGTAGCTGAGCTGACTGGTGCACAGGAGAGTGCATCTGGGACCCATAGAGCCTTGCCAGCAGGCCACACCGCAGGAAATTGGTATTGCAACGTGGGCTCCTTCATTCGCAGAAGCCGTGGGTTTTCGACCATGTTCAGTGTGTAACTGTTGATGATGGGCACCAGTGGACAATGGTCAGTTTGCAGGGTGACAGTTGGCAGTCCTTTGAGGTATAGGCAGCACTTTGTGAGGGTCCAAGATACTGCAAACATCTCCAGCTCAATCGTCACATACCTCATCTCGGTGTCTGCGAGAAAGTGGGATCCACATTGGACTACTAGGAGATGACCAGAGCCATGGTCCTGCAGGAGGGCGTAGCCTATCCCATAAAGACGAGATGCGACAGTCTGAAGAATGGTTGGCAGTGTTGAGTCAAAAGATGCAAGAAAAAGTGGGCTTGAGAGTGCTTGCTTCACGCATTTGAAGGCCTGGTCATGGGCCAGTGCTCACATAAAAGAGCGCTTGGGGCTCATGAGTGGGTGAAGGGGCTGTGCAGTCAGGGCAATATCTGGGGTAAACTCTGGCAACTAGTGCACTAACCCCAGGAAGGAACGTAGGTCTGTCAGGTTGGACAGTCTTGGGAAGTCTTGTAGAGCAGCAACTCGTCCTGGATCAGCAGCAATTCCTTCTTGCGAAAGAGTGAAGCCACAGAAATTCACTTGGGTCTCTGCCACTGTGAATTTGTCTCTGTTGAGAGGGTTGCCGTGTTTGCGGCAGCGGGTGAGCAGTTCATGGATCCTGTGGTAGTGCGTCAGTAGGTCGTCATCGAAGATGATATGTCATCGACAACCTTGACGCACTTCTTCATGCCCTGGAGAGCCAGGTCACCACATTAGCAATAAGCATCGCCAGTGGCAGCGAAGCCCATGGGTCCCCAGCAATGCTGGAAGCGTCCATAAGGCATAATAAAAGTGGTCCTCTTCTGCTAGCTCCATCTGCCAGTAGCCGTGTAGAGCGTCTGTGGTGGTGAAGAAGTTGGCAGTGGAGTTGACAGCACAGACAGCAGCTAAGGGTGTGGGCGAAGGGTGGGCTGGTTGGGAGACTTGTCCGTTCAACTTGGTGAGATCCACCGTGATGCGAACTCCCTTGGCCTTTGGGACGACGACTAGAGGGTGGCACCATTCCGATGGCTCATCTCCGCAAGGCTTAATGATTCCCTGCTGGACCATGGAGTCTAGTTCATTCTTGACAGGTTCGCTGAAAGCGTTGGGGATCTGCTGTGGGTTGTGGATGGAAAATGGGACTGCATCCTCCTTGAGGTGAATTTTCATGGGAGGGCCTGCCATTGGCCTTAATGAAGCTCCTTTAAGGTCTTCCTTAGACACAAGCACATCCTGGGAGGCTTGTAGGAAATATTCTCGGGTCTCGGCAGGGCTCGTGTTGTCATGGAGGGGTAGCTCCTTACATCAGTTAACATGGGTGACCTGTAGGATGGGCCATGGAAAGCCTGGCGGGATGATGGCCAACTCCTTGCAGAGCGCATAAGACAGGAGTGGCATCTGAACGCCTTCATGGACTTGAACCGTGGCGAGGCAGGACCGCTTGGCCAATGACAGGGTGGCCTTAAAGGTACCTAAAGCTGGTGTCATCTTTGACCCATCTGCCGTGAGGGCCACTGACATGGCAGGAGGCTGTAACTCAGTCCTGGGAATGCGAAGAAGTTCCAAGTGCTGGGGGCCCATCACTGATATATCAGCTGCTGTGTCAGGCAGCATCATAATCTTGAATGTCTCATCCCTATAAGTGAGAGTGAGGGATATGGGCGATGGTGAGGGACAAGTTGTTGTGGAAAGGGTCTCGACCTTGCGACAGTTGGAGGACTTGTTAGAAGGGGGCGTGGCACTGGGTGGGTCGCCTTGCTTGACACTCATCTGCTGCCGGCAACACATATTGTAGTGGCCCACTCGACTGCAGTGTCTGCATGTGGCCTTGTTCGCAGGGCACTTTGGGGACCTGCGCCAGTGTCCCTTGCGGCTACAATTTCCACATACACTGTAGGTGGCTGGGCACTTGTCTGCAGAGCCGTGTTTCCTTGTGCAGGAAAGGCATGAAGTGTCCCTGTTAGGGGTTGGGTGCGCAGTAGCGCCCTTGTTGCCATGTCTTGTGGTTTTCTTATAAGTAGAGATGGCATGCAATTTAGAAGGAGGGGCACGTATGGCATTGGTGGCTGTCCGTGTGGCCTCACAGGAGTGACATTCGTTGGCCATGGTGGCCAGTGGAGCTGCAGCATCCAGGGCAATGAGTTTCTGGGTGAGCTCCTTGTCCCTGACTCCTATGATGATGATCATCTTTAGCTGAGTCTCTTCGGAAGCAGCAGAATGGCCAGGACAGACGTCAATTTCCTCTGCTATATGCTTCAGTTGGATGTAGAAATCATTGAAGCTTTCCCCTTCCTCCTGTTTGCAGGAATGCTGGTCCTTGCGTCGTAGAGCTTCATTCCGCAGATTCTTAATATGTTCCTGGAGAACATTCAAGACCTTTTCCACACTCTGATTCGTGTCTGGTGGTATGCTGAGCGTGTGTTCAAGTATCCATTGTGTCTCCAGGCTAAGGCACATACAAAGTTGTATTAACTGCTTCCTTATAGACAATGCCCCTAGGTCCACCATCACGCTGTAGTCATCCCAGCGTCTATGCCATTTCCTAAACACCTGGTACGCGTCAGGACGTAAGGGTGGCGGGGTCTGGGCGATGACCTTCTGTGGGGGTGGTGGCTGGGTGGGCGTTGGCACTGAGGGTTGTGTAGGAAGTTGTTGCAAGTCCGCTGATGTTGCTTGCTGTTGGGCAGGGTTGACTGTAAGTAGCTGCAACAGGGTGGTGAAATGTTGAGCTTCCTCCTCTCTTCTTAAATTGTCCTCTTGGTGGCATAGATCCTCTTTGTGATGATGTTGTTCCTCTTCTCTCCGTTGTTGTTCCTCCTCTCTCCGATGTGCAGCCAATCAGCATGTCGAGATTCCTCAAGGTATTTGATGAGCAGCCTTAACTCTGCATTTGGAGCTGTGGGAGGTGGTAAAGTCAGGTGTGGTGAGAGCAAAGGCGGGGTTGCCAGCATTGTAAAACCTGGTGGGGTTCGGTCTGTTGGTGAGACTGGATGTGAAGGCCACTGGTGGTCCTCAGGGTCCTGGTCGTGTTGTATATCCTCAAGTTCATCTTGATGTGAAGCAAAAGCCATTATGAACCGTTTTCAGTAGTATCATACACAGTTTAAAAGAAGAAGAGAAAGATGAGGGAGAATTTCTACAGTTTTAATTATAAAAGTTACTGTAAATAATTCCACTGTGTGGCGAGCGAGCACTGGCAGGTGGGTCCGGCCACTTGCCTTGACAGTTGACGTGACTCAAAAAGTCAGTAGTGTGTGCTTAATGATGAGGGTGGGTGGACATGACTTGGGCTCCGTAGCTGGGTGGGGGTAGTGGGGTCCCACTGCATAGCTGGCGGGGGGCACAAGAGAAATACAACCCACGAAAATCAAGGCACTAATATTACACTGCACTGGCACTTCACAAACATTGCACAAACACCGTAAGGTCCTGCAGAAACACCACACCAACACTGTAAGATCATCAGGCACTTAAAGAATATCCACATGCGATCGAGGGATAATGGCGGCTCGATTTGAATGCTAGATTCGGCGTTTCCTTGAAATGCTGGATGGTTAACTCACTGCGCCATGGTGATTATGTGATGATGTCTTGCAGGAGAAGACTGAAGGTTGCAGGGATGGAGAAATAATATCCCAAGTCACAAGTTGCTTTATTCCATACAGCAAACAGGTATACATGGAGAGGGTACTGCGAGGTGTACAACTCACGCCAAGAGAAGCATGTGCAGAGTGCAGATTCATGTGCATGCGTTAGCAAGAGACAATGTTCATGACATAGAGAATGCATATACAGTACATACAGTAATATATACAGTAATCCACACTTGGCAGTGTGAAAAGGAAGAGTAGCTCTGAAATACCTGAATGTTGTATTAGACATCGTTTTACATAACTAAAGAGATGAAATGGAAAATGTAGCGACTAAAATTCAGAATGAAAGTAGGCAACAGACTCAAACTTAGGATGATTTCAGGCGTACTTAATTTAATAATACCCTATCATTCAACTATTGTTTACTTTAAAATTTCAGTATCCACATATGATTAAAAGTAAGTTTATCATTAATGCATAATCTGGGTGCCTTTTCTGTGCATGTGTTCCCGAATTTTATTGCTAATCTACTAGAAAAGCCCTTCCTTGTCTAAGTTTCACATAAGATATTTGTTCCCACCGGGATACAGCCATCACCTTCACATAAGGTATCCTTGAGTGGGAACTGAAACTGCTGTTGAATCTTGTTAACAAGGTAGTTAAGATGGTGGAGGTTGTAGAGGGGGAAAGTAGGCCTAACTTTGAATATTCCAGATAGTCTGTCACTTACTGCATTCCTGGACTTGCGTGCAGGAAGAAAGATTGACCGGCTAACACGGTGTGTCTGCTGCAGCTTCTGCAGTCTCAGCATCTTCCTTGTTTGTTACAGGCAATCCCCAAGTGGCTGGTGATTCCTGTAGCTGACCGAGTTGATATTGTGATCCCACGCCCCCCCCCCCCTACGTCTTGCCCTCTCTGGGAGCTCCGGCCCCTGGAGTAGGGAGTAGGGTGTAACCCTGGAGCTAAGAAGTCTTATAAAACTCTTTCATGTTCATCGGACAGAGATCTAACGCTAAAGACTGTTCTTCTGTTAACATTAGCCCCAGTGAAGAGAGGGGGGGAATTGCATGCCCTGTCTTATCTCGTTTGGCACTCGGAAAAGTAGGGATCCCTCTTGTTTACTTTCCTTTTTGGAGTTTGTAACTAAAACTCAAAATCCGTTGGTTCTGGAAGAAATGTTTCAGTATCTTGATTCCTTCCCTCAAGAATTCGTTGGTGGAGACCTGGATTTGATACTGTTGTGCCCAGTCCACAGCCATCAGAAAAGAACCCACTCTTTGAGGCCAGAGTTCAGGAGACTTTTCATTTGTACAGGAAGGTGCAAGAAAGAGGTGTCTATGCATTTCCTTTTGGCTTCATTAGGTTATCAAGAGGGCCTATGGTTCCTCCCCGAAGGAGTCTAGCCGGTGAGAAGTAAATTGCGTCCAGGACAACTGTGTTCCAGTCAGCTGCATCCCGGTCATTGGCGTTTCAGACTCTCAGGGAATTTGGGCACGGTGTTTTTTGTGTCCCCATTCTTTGTGTCCAAGTATATCTATATTTCATTTTAAACATAATTTTCAATTTTGAAGTCTTTGTGTCATGAACATTTCCATACTAATTTGTATATTTAATAATTTTAACAAAAAATTATTCATTGAAAAGGGACTATAGCACGCTTTTTATTGATAACAAAACTAATTTGTAAGTCCAATCTTAAAAAAAAGTAATCATTTTTGGACAAACACTGTTAAGAAACTCAGTTTGCCTTCAGGATTGTTATGCGCAGTTAATGACTGCAGATGTGTTTTGATATTCTTATTTCTTGGTTGGACATTAACTCTTCTTTGGTAGTCAGTTTTCTTCTTTGTGACCAAAGCCTCCTCTTCAATGCATCAATCAGTTTCCAAACAGAGGGATATTGACAAGTTACTGAATTTTGGATAGCATTATGTCACCCCTCTAAACTATTGCTGGATCTGGGCATTTCGTTCACTGTTTGATCATGAAAATTCCAAGATGCAATGGAGTGGGTTGCTGCACTCCTGTGCCCACTTCTGCTTCTTGCTTGTGATTTCATAGTATGCAGTGATGTCGCGAGGTAAGTGGTGATCTTTACTCAGATCCAAAAAGCCTACTGCCACGTGATTTACCGGCAGTAAAGCAAATGCAGAGAAACATTTAGTCTTTAAATAAAAATCTTGATCTTTGTTATACTGTCGTCTTAAACCAAGGTCACATATTTTCTTAAAGATGGATTTTAACAAAAGGAAAATACATGTGCTTATTGTTGCATTAGGATATGTTTCTGCAGTACCCTTTCGTGCTTCTAGTTCAGACTCAGTCAGCACTAACTTGGGATTAAGTTTAGGGTAAATTTGCACCAAAAGAGTGAACACGTGGTCATACATTTCTTTATGTTTTTGGTTAAAGGAAAATCATGTGGAATACTGAATGCATCATCTTGTTTCAATTAATGAGGGCTGGTGTCTGGCATAAACAGACTACCTTACTTCATTCTACTTGAGAGATATCTCCTGCAGGTCCCTGGACACACTCTCTTTCGGACCAATGGTGGTTGCTCAGTAAGTGTATCCACTGGGTCCCTGCTGGATACTCCACATCTTATCTTGAGCGCACCCTAGTAGAGAGGCAGATTTTAAAAAGCCTCTCATTTTAGGAGTTCAAATCACAAGCTGCATCCACCCTAGATCATTAGTCCATAGGGCTGAGCATTCCCAATGGGTGGATGCCCCCTCTGATTTTTCCTTATAGGCGTGCATTAACCCTTTTTGTGTGAAATCGGCCTTTTTTTAAATGACCATATGGTGGGGGTTACAAGAACTAAACATGCTCATAGATTGGCCCAGCATTGCAGTAAAGGAACAAACTATTCACCAAATTGAAGCTTGTAGTATGCACTAAGATGTCATGTCAAATACTGCAATTTACCAGTCACGAGGGGGTAACTGAGGTCTTGCCCCACTTTGACCCCTTATCTCCCCCAAATTACCCTTTTCGCCTAGAAATGCACCCAAAATGTCAAACGCCATAGATTCAGTATATTTATGATATGGAACTTGGAGGAGAAAGACATAGAAAGGCAGTTTTTCACCAAGTTTCATCAGCTTGGGGGAATTAGGGGCAAAATGCTGGAGGGTTGCATAAACCTCATTTTCTGGCAAAGACCCATGAAACAGAAAAAATAACATTATTAAGGTATTTCTTTAGAATGCATTTATTTTACATTTTCTTGACCACTGAACAGGATTTTGTGTTAAGATATAACTTTTCAGGTCCATACCAGTCTCTGCAAAATCACTCTATGCATTCTGTCCCCCTCCTCCCTCCCCCATTGCTGCCCATACCCTAGGCTCTGCCCTTCCCCCATTACAATTAGAAGATTGTTGTTCTGCATGAAAATGATTTGAGGGGTAAAATGATCACTTTGTATGCAGTCTCATTGTTAATTAATCGTTTTAGTACCTTGTTTCACATAAATTTTGTTTTTCAGTCGAATTCTGAGACGACCCCTTAATACAAACTTTCTCTAAAGATGGGAGCACTGTGAAAGTGAAAGCACATATCATTTCTCTCTGTTTTTTGTTAATATTTTAAGGCAAGGACACAAACTTCCTCTCCAAAATGGTTTTGACATGTGTAAGGCTTAGTGCTTGTTTTGTTTATGGAACAATTGTTCCCTTGTTGTGGGTGCACTTCTTTCCTGGTGGTGCTTATTTTTTTGTTTTAGAGTTTACATCTGTTGCTTTCGTTGGCAGAATGTTAGTTAGGTTTGGGATAACAGAGAGTCAGGTCCTCGTCAGTACAGCAGCCTGTCGATGGACCTACCGTAATCATCTGAGTGATGACTTTTTTCTCGAGAGCATGGCAGCATGGTGACGTTGTTAAGCAGCAGGCATGGGCTGCCTGTTGGCTTCAGCAGCTTGATGGTTCTACTGTAATCATCTGGGTGATGGCCTTTTTGACAGCAGCGTCTGTTCTGGCATTTCTACAGAGATTGTCTATTTTTGTGTGATGATTTTACCGTAATCATCAGGGTGATGGCCTATTGGACAGCGGTCTGATTGGACGTTTCTACAGAGATCGTCTGTTTTTGTGTGTGATGCTGCTTGGAGTTGTATTTATACCATGTTATTATTTATTTGAATTGATCATTGTGTGTGATTATTGTTGAAGCCATGTGTTTGCTGATTGGGTGTCATTATTATTTACTACTATGGTGTGCATTACGTGATTTGATTGTTTGCTGCTTGTTTATTGCTTTTGTGTTGAGCTCGATTGTTTTATGCTGTCTGTATTGTTTATTTTTTGATGTAGCTTAAATGTTGTTCTCTTTTATATGATATTTGTTACTTTTTGCTGTGATGGTAATGTTTATTTAGAGTAACTTTAATTTTGCTACATCTATGGTGTTTTTTGATTGACTCGTGGATTATATATGATGCTTGATATGATTTATTTAATTACTTTTGACCAAACTTGACTCATTTGTAAATATGTACATTTCTTAATGTTAATAAACTAGTATTAAGGTTACTTTGCTGGTTTTGTTGTTCCCCTTTCCCTGTTGTTGTCTCGGCTTCTGCCAGTCTTTCCAGTCCATTTCTCTATAATTGATGATGGAACCTGATGAACCGAGGTGTGGTTCATAACACATGGTACTACCTGTTAGTAGAACCCTTAAAGACATGAGGTCAGGGAATAAATCAGTAGGGTAATTGGCAAACAAAGATGCTCTGGTCCATTGTTGCCCCCAGACTTCTATGAAATCCTACCACCTGGCTATTCGAACAAGAAGCGCCCTGCCCCAGTCTTCCCCTTGCTTGATTCAGATTGGTTTGAACCTAGTGATGAGTGTTCAGAGTCCACCAGGGCCAAGGACTTGGCCTGGTTCTTATGTAGAAATAGTAACCCAGATGTGCAGCAGATCCCAAGTTGGATAGATTTTAACCATGTTGTCTCTTCTTTTGAGTCTGAAACTACCAGTGTTGGTCACATGCCAATTATTCCAGCCAAAGCTGATGACATGAACACTGTTTACAGTTCTTGTTAGATGTAAAGCCATTTTGGAGAAGCTAGCACAGACATACACTGTAATTTCATTTGATCAGGCCTCCACACTGCCATGAATTTTATGGAAGCTATTGGTCAACACATGGATTGTTCGGGGTCAAGAGATTTGTGGGTTGAGAGTGTTGTATATAGTGAAAACACACTTCATCATCCCGATTAGTCTCTCAAACATTCCACCCTTCCAAGGTGAACATGAAGTTTGGAAGTAGCATCGGAACCCTCTTTCTCTCAAGTACAACTGAGTCACGCCCTCACCGCAGATATCAGCTAACAAGTTTTTTGCAGACTTGAATGCGGTGTGGTTGTCAGAGTAGATAACTGATGGGGCGCTGTGACAGGCAGCAAATCTGCGAAGTGCAAAATAAAAGTGTCAGCACTGAGCTTCGTCACCAGATCCAGGTAGATGGCACCAGTGCTGAGACACATAATTAGGAGGATGTAAGCATGACCCTCTTTGATGTTGATTGGACCTACATGATCAAGTCCTACATTGTGAAACGGTGTTGCCAGAGTCACACGAGGGCTCAGTGGCTGGGGTTGAGGAGGCCGCGACAATGGAGCTCTGAACGTCTGCTTACACTATACACTGACTAACAATTCTTTTAACCAGCACTCTCACCACTGGCATCTAACACGCTTGTCTGAAAAATGAGATAACTGTATTAATGCCACAGTGAAGATTTATTTGACAGATATGTTTGAGAAGCAGCATTACAAGTTTGCCCTTAGGGGGCAGCAGGACAAGTCATTCATTGTACTACTAGCGTTTTTCAAACGATATCTAGAATATGTGACATTATTGATCAAAACTAACTTTAATTATCTAGTAAAATTAACAATTTCATGAGAAGCTTCTCCACCTTTCTCCAAATATATACACAAAGTGGGCTAATGATGGCATTGGTCTACATATGCTAACTTAGTTAATGGATTATCTCTAATTATTAGGAATTTACACAAATGATTCATTATATTGAAAAGAGAGCTGTATTTGGATATACTCTCCCAAAATTGAAGTAATGGAGTAGAAGGTGCTGGCTGAAGTTCCTTCTGCAACTCACATATTGCAGACATTGCTATTGATGAAGATGTATCGTCTCGGGAGTCATCAATTGCTGCTAGGGGACCTGGGACATGTAAGATGGCCTGGGCCTCTTGCCCACAAGGATTGCTCATGAAGTTGCTTAACGTCTGCTCCTATCTTCCTACAAGCAGAATCCTGCAGTTCAAATCTGCACTCCTGTAGAATAAAAGATACCTCCCATGCCCTGTTGGCTATGAATGTGTTCTTGTTTTCAATTTTGCTTAGTTCCTCATTGGATGGGTCGATATCGTACTCGGCTACCACTTTCCTAGGCCCGCATTCGATTCTCCGACCGGCCAGTGAAGAATTAGAGGAATTTATTTCTGGTGATAGAAATTCATTTCTCGGTATAATGTGGTTCGGATTCCACAATAAGCTGTAGGTCCCTTTGCTAGGTAACCAATTGGTTCTTAGCCACGTAAAATAAGTCTAATCCTTCGGGCCAGCCCTAGGAGAGCTGTTAATCAGCTCAGTGGTCTGGTTAAACTAAGGTATACTTAACTTTTTTTTTAGTTACCCACCTATACAATAGCTACTTTACTATCTCCCAAGATCATTACTTTACTAAATTTGAAGGTTAGGCTTTGATACTTGGCTATTCTGGCCCTGACGAGTAATCATGGGATCGTTAGCGTGTGTTTCTTACGCTGGGCAATTCTAAGTTTTTCTGTTAAAAGGTAAGTCTCCCCATTGATGTTCCTAGCATAAGCTACTCCCCCATAAGCTTTCATGGAAGCATCACAAAAAACATGCAATTCTGAATTCTCTGAAACTACTCCCCTTTTGGACTTTAACTGATCAATTTCCATGAAATCAGCAGGGACTTCTCTCACTTCTGCTGCTCTCTCAGGGGTTAGCACATCGTCCCAACCCACTTTCGTGTTCCACAGAACTTGCAAAAAGGTTTTACTTCTGACAAAAAAATTGGAGATACAAGGCCTAAAGTTTCAAAGTTGGACACAACTAAGAACAGGATCTTTTGTTTTGTGGGTCCCATTTCTGATTTATCACTCCCTTCCCCTTGAATGGTTTGAGTGAGAAAGTGTTGGATTCGTGGTTCCAAATCTTTCCAAGAATTAGAATTTCTACTGGCTCTTCAACATGAACTTCATTATCAAATTTTGAATTGGTACTACCCCATCCCCTGAGCAGCATGTGAGCGCATTCCAAAATTGCTTTGACTTGAACTGAATCTTTAAGTGTTTTCTCATCTAAATGACTTTGGATCCCATCGGAATATTGCTGATGGAACATGGGATCACGACTTAAACAAGCTTCTAATGATTTCATGTGAGCAATTGCAAGCTTACAGTTGGTAGTTGGCCTCTCGCAATCATGGAACGGCAGAATGATATGGTAACCTCGTGAGGTTTCTTTAATGCTGCTCACAACACATCGCATTGCGGTGTGGTGTGCAACAGTGAATTGCTCATTGGGCCGAATGTCCAGCGTGTCCAATCTCCACCTCTCATCAACATCATGCTCACTCGCTTGAATTCTATACACAAGTGAAGTTCTTACGACGAGCGTATCAACACCCTGTCCAGCCCATCCTGGCAGTCTCCCATAAGGGGATACTCCATTAGATGTTACAAATAAGCTATTGCTGTCATACTTTCCTAATCCATACACAAAATAATTGAAATCAAGGTTTGTATATTTTCAAGTGTGTCACTTTCTACCTCCTGATCAGCAAGTGTGTAACCTTTTTGCTGCAAATGCTCTCTGACATTCATTAGCCCAGCATTGTGAATGGGCGTGTTTACTTTATCATGAACTAACAATTGTAACCTCTGGATTCGTTGGCCTGTTCTCAGCCTGCACACCACTAAGTTCAACTCACCCTCCATCACGTCAGTTGCAAAGGATGCAATATTCAGTGCAACCTTTTTGACGATGGGTAGGTACAATTCAGTGGCCAAACAGCTACAAATAAAGCTCCTTTGGCTTCCGATGCTGAAAAATACTTGGGTCACACATTCCTTATTATTATTACCACAAATGGTAGCTAAAGCAGTAGGCGATAAAGCAGGTGGCAAGTCCATGCTACTTGAAGAATTCAATAGCCTAGCAGAATTCAATAGCCTAGCATTAACAGACGACTTCCTTTCTGATTTGTTACATTGATTGTTTATGTCATGCTTTCTCTTCGGGCTCTCTTTTTGCTGGTTTGGGTCCGAGTGGTGGCTTTAGACACAGGGTTAGATCAGGGGCATCATTTCAGATTTTTGTTGGGGGGGAACCAGCTGAGGGTTTTTTTATTTTGAGCTATTTTTTGTGCTTTTTGAAGCCACATAAGCAAGGTATTTCAGTAAAATAGGCGGACAAACAAACATTGTGTGTGATAGATAGATAGATAGATAGATAGACAGATAGATAGATAGATAGATAGATAGATAGATAGATAGATAGACAGATATAACTTAATGTAGTGACACATTTGAATTTCAGTAGGAATAATGGAAAACCCGCTGCTGTTACTTCTTGGGGCTTGTGGGTGTGAGGGGGGCAAGTTGAGGCTTGGGGGGGGGCAACTTAAGTCTTGGGGGGGCAGTTGCCACCTCCAGCCCCTTCCCCCAAATGACACCCCTGGGTTAGATCTAGGAACAGTGATACTAGGTGAAGCTACATTAGGATTTTGATTAGATTTTACGCTACTGGAACAAATGAGGCTATGGTTGTAAAGTCCCCGCTCAACGGGTTTTCTTTAGTGAACCTCCTGTTTTCTCCAGTGCCTTTTTTTCTCCTGACCTTAGGTCGGGGTACTTAGTCATATTCTATTTATGTAAATGTGCATTTATTACTTACTCATTTGTGCCCTTTTGTACTGTACATGTGTCAGAGCATTGTTGTGTCTAATCTGGTAATTTTGTTTGTCACATTATCTGTATTTACCTGTCCTGTTTCACATTGAAAACAATTGACCTCGGGTCACCTGTATGTCTTTGTATGTCTTTGTACTGACGTCCACACGCCGCTTTATAAGCGACCTGCTCCCTTAATAGACTAACAGTCAATGTCTACCTGCTCTCTCTTTTGCACCCTCTCACAGTGGTGACCCCGGAGTGGTTCCCGGAGCCATTAACAGACCCAAATGGCGACTTAGTCTTGGCCCGATGAACTACCCAACGTCCCTAACAGACTAACTACGGCGCTTTAATAAAGCGTTCCGGCGTACCGACCCTCATCGGCAGATCACCGGCATCATGAGCGGACCCACACGGCACGCTCCCAAGAGTGTATTGATGCGAGTGTAACTCACACTCCGAGTGAGAGTGCAGAAGCGAGCGTGGACGCAGACATTCCCTCCCACGTACAAATAACCGCGAACTTCGCGGAGTCTGATATCTCCCTCACGCAAAACCCACTCACGCCCTCCCCCACGCCAAGGCTCGCGCGCTCCTCCACGCTGGTACCCGCTCCTCGCGTGCTGCCCTTCCGGATGGACCAACCAAGGTCCGCCCTCGCCATAAAGCTGCCACCATTCACACACCACAACCCGTCATCATGGCTCTACAGGGTCAAGGGGCAGTTCAGGTTGGCAGGCTTGACCGACGAAGTGCTGCAGGCAGA
This sequence comes from Macrobrachium rosenbergii, assembly GCF_040412425.1. Taxonomy (NCBI): domain Eukaryota; kingdom Metazoa; phylum Arthropoda; class Malacostraca; order Decapoda; family Palaemonidae; genus Macrobrachium; species Macrobrachium rosenbergii. Next base: position 40,471,260 of record NC_089777.1, on the reverse strand, counting down.
CATCGTAATTAACACCCTCCTGGAGGAGGTTTACAGGAAGATCACCCCATGGGTGTCTGCCGCAAGTCTTGCCACCCATCAGAAGCTGAAGGCCTCTCTCGTCAAGAGAGCCGCCCGCGCCCTTGACCTTGCCAACAACCCCTGGCACAACCAGAACCTCCTGGAGATGTGGGACATCATCCAGGACCTTCTCATCCTACCCGGGACAGAGGGCAGCAGCAGGCATACGGAGATAAGCCTGTTGAGGGAGATCTTCCTCCGTCAGCTCCTCCCGGAGGTTCGGACCCAGATCTGGGCGCCTTACACCCTGTCCCTCGAGGACCTGATTAAAACAGCACAGCAGCTGACTGACTCCATGAGGGCAGTGAGCCGGGCATCCACACCCACACACCCCAGCAACTCCCTCCAGCCAGAGGAAACCGCAGGAGAGGAGATAAACACCATAGCAGTTCTCAATTGGACTCTTACATAATGACCAAGGAGAGTTATAAGGGCTGTTACTTTAGCCGCCAGTTTGACTCGGGGGTTGCAAATCTCTGTGGTTACGTTAAAACGATTGCATGATCTCACAGTTCCGCACTGCAGATCACCAGCGTTCGACAGGTTTGGGCTCGACCACTGCTAGATCATTGCCCCAATAAGACAACGAAATCTCTCATATACACATGTCCAGAATTCCGCATTACTCTGATGCTACCTGGAATGGTATAGCCTACCACATGTGTCCTAGCTTGTTACCTAAGTATCCGACTGTCGAAGGACCAAATGTCAAGAATTTTCTCGGTTTTTATACCAGTTCATGCCCATTGTTCTGGGCAGGGATACGAAGCCCACTGACTCTGGCTTCGACCCAGCACTACAGGGTGGCAGTTAACCAAACATGAGTACGTTTTCCAAATTTTACTAGAAAAATAAACTACCATACAAAAAACATACCCAGGCTATTTAAATTTATGTTAATCTCAAAAAATACAAGCAAATTTACAAGAACTTTACGTTAATACAAGCTATAGCTGGGTTTACAAAAATCCAGTGACCACAAAGTCACGAAAGCAAAGGAATCACAAAATCACAGAAAAAGAGATGTGCTGAGATACTCAGCACTTTCACATTGCAATGAAATAATGTAGGCCTCAGCTACGGATGACCTACTTTGAAGTGTTACCATGTGAACTGAACAAGGCACAAAGGATGAATTTCTGGACCACGTGTGGCTGAATCAAGGCACAAAATTACGTTACAAAATCACTAACATCGCAGTTTCAATTGACCCCAGAATTTTGCCTATTGGGCTTGTAAGAGACACGTCACACCGATCGCGGTCTCTTTCAAGCACATGTGTGTGTGAGTCATTCCATTGGAGGGGACAAAACAAAAACAAGAGCATCCCATTTTCTCTCTCTCAAGGAACGCAACTTCTACCATACAATATTTCCGTCTGTTTCTCCCTAACCATTGTTGTCTTGATTTATGTACAATCACCACTACTTGCATTGCCATGCACGCATTCTAATCATGTACTCATAATGTTCCACCGAATCTTCTGTATCAAACTGTATGTATGTTTCTGTTTTTGAAGACACGAAACGTCTCGCCATTTCACATATATTATGCTACTGCATTGTATTCATTAATCTGTCTCTAATCCCATGCAACTGTCCATATGTGGAATTTCCTGGCCTTTCCACTGATATATGTTTTATCATTGTACGTTTATTATGTCTCTCACAATCGCCATCTGTTTGTCTTCCGACAAACACAGATGTCCGAAACATTACCTCTGTTTTGCCCTGTTTGTGTGTAGATACTACTTTGCAGCTCGCACCAGTCAATAACAACTTCGAAGATTCTGTACATTTATTCAGTAAGGAACCACCAATAAACCAGTCAACACCCAACCAGTATGTCACTCAATTCGATCCTTACACTGGTGACCCCGGAGTGACCCGAAGGAGCTGATGGCAGACATCCGACCCAAGATGACGACCCACGCACCAACGAACCCTTCGCCACCTCCCCACTTCCCGCTGTTCCCGAGTCTTCAATAGATGTCTGACCCTCCGAGATGACCCACTCCACCACCGGACCCCTGGATGCCTCCTCCAGGAAGCCTGACACTGCCCCCGAACTCGTACCGGACGAGCTGGCCAATGAAGGACCAGCTGACGTCATCCTTCAGCCTGCTGCCATCCCCCTCGAGCTGGCGACCAAAGGATCAGCCGCTGTCATCCTTGAGCCTACTGCCGCCCCCCTCAAACTGGCTACCGAAGGATCAGCTGATGTCATTCTTCAACCCGCTACTGTCCTCCTCGAGTTCCTGCCGGCCAGCGCCGCCCTTCAGCCTCCTACCAGCCCCAAGCCCAAGCCCTTCATGCCCATTCTAATTGTCAGCAAGACAATTTCCGCATCGACGCCTTGCTTTGGGAGGGCAGGGAGTATTGTAAGAAATGCATCGCACCGATCGCTGTCTCTTTCAAGCACACGTGTGTGTGAGTCATTCCATTGGAGGGGACAAGACAAATAAAGAGCATCCCGTTTTCTCTCTCTCAAGGAACGCAACTTCTACCATACAATATTTCCGTTTGTTTCTCCCTAACCATTGTTGTCTCGATTTACTTACAATCACCACTACTTGCATTGCCATGCAATCATTCTAATCATGTACTCATAATGTTCCACCGAATCTTCTGTATCAAACTGTATGTATGTTTTTGTTTGTGAAGACGCCAAATGTCTCGCCATTTCACATATATTATGCTACTACACTGTATTCATTAATTCTGTCTCGAATCTCATGCAACTGTCCATATGTGGAATTTCCTGACCTTTCCATTGATATATGTTTTATCATTGTACGTTTATTATGTCTCTCACAATCGCCGTCTGTTTGTCTGCCGACAAACACAGATGTCCGAAACATTACCTCTGTTTTGCCCTGGCTGTGTGTAGATACTACTTTGCGGCTCGCACCAGCCAATAACAACTTCGAAGATTCTGTACATTTATTCAGTAAGGAACCACCAATAAACCAGTCAACACCCAGCCAGTATGTCACTCAGTTTGATCCTTACAGGCTCACCAGTGCTGCATCACCTCACGACACGTTACGAATCAACACAATAACTGAAATGGGCATCGATTAAATAGGACAATAATTACGTAAGGGAGCATGGACGATCGATCTAGCAGATGGCCGGTTGCCCAGGAAGGGCACACAAAAAACATGTCCTGTCTATAGCGTGGCTAGAGAATGAGTGAATTGGAGGGCTCTTTGGCGTTGCAAAGAGCGTTCTTTTCAGAAATTTCAAGTCTTTAATTACGTTACAGTAGGCAAGTTTCTTAGTTCCAGAATTCTAACTAATCAAAAGTGCAATGCACAGTACATTCCTCAAGAACAAAGGACATGTAATAAAAGAAATGATAATGTCATTTTGAATCAGAACCATCGCATAAACCTTCCACGTCACTGATTAATCACCATGCGAATTATTACACTTGTATGCTGCAATTTCAACTGGTTTTGTTGGCAAAATCCCTGCAGAAGATTTTGTCGAAAGTGACAACAATAGTTAAAGTCAGTCTGTTCTCAAACTGTTGAAACTGTGGTAAAGGTTTGAACCACCTGTCCCCATCCTTACCCTCTCCCCCATTGCTAGGTGGCTTTTTTAGAAAAATATATTGATTATAATTAAGCTTCTAATGATACAGAGTTACTTATTGAATTTACAATAGAATTTTGTGGTATTTAGAACAGTAAAGTGTCTTTTGCCAATACATGTCATGTTTCCCGAAATTGGTGCCTAATACATGTCGCCATAATGTCACCCCTAATTATCACAGGTGGCTGAAACTTTGTGCAAAACTGCCAGAACATGCATTCTACACATTCTGTACACTGGATATACCATTTCTGTAAACAGTGGCATTTTTTTAGGGAAAAATGTTGTAAAAGTGTTTTTTGGGGGGATAAGGGGTCCGAGTAGGGTTCGACCTGTCTCCATGTGGTAAATACAATTTTGTAACTTTTCATAAATAAATTGTAACTTTTCATAAATAAACTTGTTAGAGTACATTACACACTTCATTTTCATGGTTTGTTTGTTTGCATATCTTGAAAAGTGATGACATAACAGCACTTTCTACACCCCCATACGCCCAATTTTGGAAAATGCCATTTTCACACAAAAAAGTGTTAACACAATAGTATAGGGGAAAATCAGAGGTGGCATCCACTCGGGGAGGATGGGCCCACCTATGGGATAATGATCTAGGGTGGATGCCAGCTTGCATCTACTATCAGGGCTTAAGTACAAGTAACAAGGGGAAGGAAGGACGTGGTAGAGCTTTTCTCTGAACCTATAATTTACTGGTAGCCAGAAAAAATGTTATTCCTACTTGAGTCCCCTCTAGTTTTCCGGGGATCTCAGGCCCAGGGCCCAACCATTTTAGTCTTCTTTCACCAGAACAGTGGGAGGTTACAGGAGTCACTGCACCACTTCCTCGCACAGGCAGCCCAAAGCATGGCATCTCCTGGTGGAATTCAGCTCCCTTTTTTACTACCCCCTTTCCTAAGGGGTAATTCCCCATATCTGGAAAGCAATGGTTGTATTCCCAAAGAGACAAATTTTTTAAGCAATTTCCATTTTTCCTAGACATACAAACCAGAGCCTTTCAGATGTTGTATGCCCACCTCAACCACCTGGCTTCGTCCTTTTCAACTACTAGTTTAACTACCTTGTTGTCAAAATTCAACGGCCGTTCCAGCAGACGCTAAAGAAAATTCCATATGTGAAAGTAAGGTGACTGAACTTAAAATACTAGCCCTTTATATATATATATATATATATATATATATATATATATGTGTGTGTGTGTGTGTGTGTGTGTGTGTGTGTATGTGTGTATGTATGTATGTATGTATGTATGTATGTATGTATGTATGTATGTACAACTGAATCACGAAAATATGGAACGTGATGAATATATAAATAAAAGACAAAATCCACGAAGGAAAGAGAAACAATGGAGTGCTGCAAGGCCTTTCCACTTCTAGTCCTTTACTTAGCAGATTGAAGAAATATATAGATAAGTTTACAAAGAAAGCTCATTTAAATGACAGATGGGGATTACAAAGGAAAAAATATGTACCTGGAATCCAACACAATTGAAGAATTAGTAGAACTGCCAAAACAGGGTTAAATATTTAAGAGGTTTTACAAAGGATTAGGCTCAACTGTTCAGAAGCAGGAACTGGACAATTAAAAGATTAGCCTATACAAGGAAGGTGACTGACCATCAAAAAAATGTTACAAAAGTACAAATCAGTAGTTCTTTTTTTTTTTTTGGTAAACAATAACAATTTTTGCAAGTAAACATTTTTACAAAAAAATTGTATTAAACATACGAATACATAAATATATATATATATATATATATATATATATATATATATATATATATATATATATATATATATATATATATATATAAGGTAACTAATTTGTAATTAAGTCAGTGGTTTTATCTTTTAGGTCGTTCTTGAACAGAGTACTAATACAGTGGTCCAGATAGTACATGCCAGGGCTAAGGTTAAAATTACAACTGGAAGTAAGCTGCATAATAGTGGGTTCCAAAAGATTTCGTGAAGAGAAATCTTTCAATCTAGCAATCACTGAACTTTCAGTCCAGTTTATCCTGTGAGATAAATTGTGTATTGTCATTCCCCAGTATTTGGATAAAAAATCGAATACATAAGGAAAATAGGGACAGATTTATGTTATCCTTCACATATATTAGATATTTGTTATAATAAAGCCCACAAAAAGTTTTATAGTGAAAGTAGCATGGAGAAAGAAACCTCTAAGGACATTCTTAGCTTGCCTTATTTTAGTGGTTTTGAAAACATAAAATCATTGTTAAAATCTTTTAATGTAAACCTCGTTTTTTCCTATAACAACACACTAAAAGGAAAGGTAATAAAAAAATAGCCCTAAGGAAAACAACATAATATATAAAATTCCGTGTTTGGACTCCCCCTCTTTTTATATTGGCCAATCTAGCAAGGATTTAGGTGTACATATTAAACAACATAAGTATTCTGTCAACACTGTCCAATACTATGTTCATTCATTTAAGTGAAAACTTTCACAGGATAAATTGGACTGAAAGTTCAGTGATTGCCAGATCAAAAGATTTCTCTTCATGAAATCTTTTAGAATCTGCTATTATGCAGCTTACTTCCAGTTGTAATTTTAACCTTAGCCCTGGCATGTACTATTTGGATCCCTGTATTAGTAAAATGTTCAAGAATTACCTAAAAGATAAAATCACTGACTTAATCACTAATTAGTTACCTTATACTGTATATATTTTCTATGTATTTGTATGTTTAATATAATTTTTTCTAATGTTTGACTTGGAAAAATTATTATTGTTTACAAAAAAATGGAGTTATTGATTCACCTGTCTCTGCTTCTGAATGGTTGAGCCTAATCCTTTGTAAAACCACCTAAATATTTAACCTTGGTTTGGCAGTTCTACTAATTCTTCAATTGTGTTGGATTCCAGGTACATATTTTTCCCTTTGTAAACCCCATCTGTCATTTATTTGAGCTGTCTTTTAAACTTATTTTTATATTTCTTCAATCTGCTAAGTAAAGGACCAGAAGTGGAAAGGCCTTGCAGCACTCCATTGTTTCTCTCTCTCTCTCTCTCTCTCTCTCTCTCTCTATATATATATATATATATATATATATATATATATATATATATATATATATATATATATATATATATATATATATATTGTAACTTTAAGCTGTGTAGTTTTATGTTCGTGGCTCTTATTAACGTAAATATTTTGTTCAGTTCTTTCCAAGTTTTCATTTATTTTTCGTTTCTCTCAAGCCTCGAATAGCTGGATAGGGTCTTTTCGCTCCCACCAAGGGTTTGTTAGTTTGTAATTGATACCTCGCCCATGAAGTTTCTTTTTCTTTGCATGTACGAGCACTGGATGATTTTGAGCCTTCGTTTTCTCCCAACGAAGATGTTTTATGGACACTGGGTGTGATTTAAGGCGATTTCGGTACTCGGCTCCTTATAGGAAAGAACTCGACCGATAACGGCAACTGTGGCAGTGTATTCCTGTGGCGACCTGCCTTGTGTCTGTTGTTGTGGCGGACGTTTTGAGGGCGTGTCATTGGGCGCCTTATTGCTGCTGGTGGCTCTTTATCAGGATATCACAAGAAGCCATCCTGTCATTTTTGGGAGACATATCCTAAAATATATACGTCTCCTGCGGGTGTTGATGGGGGACATCCTGCCCTCTGTTGTACTGCCTCTCTGCTGCAACGCCTCTCTATAGCCTACATTCCTGCACCGCCTCTCTGCTGCACCGCCTCTCTACCTACTGTGGCTCTGCCTCCCTGCCGTGTCGAGTCTTTCGGGGCCGTTAGGTGGCCTTTTGGTCATGAAGAAGGGTAAGCGTGCCTTCCGTGAATTATCAGTTTTTGTATTTATAAAAGACGACCCCTGTTCAACGGTCCACATCTTCGCGATTATTAAGACAGTCTTGTGCTTGCTACCCGAGGGCTGTATTCGTCAAAATTCATCGGTGTTGGTGTCAATTAGGATCATTTAAGTGAAGGAATAGCTTTAGCCTAATTGTAAATATGTTTAATTTCGAGTTTGTAAATATTAGGATTAAGGTTCTCTTCCCTTCCTGTGTCTCTTCCTGTCGTATGTGAGAGAATTACGTTGTAGTGTGACAGTTTCGTTTCTACCTTTTTCTCTAACCTGTTTCTTTATCTATCGTATGATAGATCGGTGGATTAACGTGATTGAAGTGATTGAGGGTAGTGACTGTGCATTGTAGGTGAATGAATTTTTTTCTGTCCCTTTATTCAGTTATTCGGGGACCTGTTAAATGTTTAAACAGTGTAATAAATTCCTAAATATTACGTTAATGACTATCAATTATCCCTTTGAGTGCTTCCATTGAATTGTGTCACTGGTATTCCTGCTCTTAGATGAGCTTTGTCTATGTAGTATGGCATTTTGAAAGCTATGTCATAACCTGGATTAAAAAAAAATTTACTGTAACAAGTTGTTACAATATATATATATATATATATATATATATATATATATATATATATATATATATATATATATATATATATATATATATATATATATATATATATATATATATATATATATATATATATATATATATATATATATATATATATATATATATATATATATATAAGATATATAGAGAGAGAGAGAGAGAGAGAGAGAGAGAGAGAGAGAGAGAGAGATTTGTGTTTTATATATATATATATATATATATATATATATATATATATATATATATATATATATTTATATATTCTCACATATTTCTAATATTCGTCCCTTCAGCCCATTAGCTAGGAAATCAAATTTAATGGCGGCTGGAGGAGACGCCATTAAAGGGGGGTGAACTTATGTAGGCCTACCCCCCCTCATCACCTGATTTGGGGGAAAACATACCAGCCTCTTAGCCCCAGCATCGTATGATGTTTGGGGGGTTATAAAGCCATTAGGAACAAAAAGACCAGTCAGGGCCGTAAGTGGGCTGCTATGCTGACCATTAAAAGACTTAGCTATAAGACCTATTTCCCTACGACCTTTGGCTGGCTGTTGACTGCTTTCAGATCGACCAATGTCCTGTGCCCAACCCAAAAAATCAAATGAGACGCTTCCCGACCTAGCCACACACACACTCTCCATCACAGAATGCCAACGCATCAAGTTGGTGCGGCCCTTCTTTTCCATTCAAAACTGGCAAACCTCGAGACTCTTGCGGCCAAAATTCGTCTTTTGCAACGGAGCTCAATGCACAGAAGGAATAAGATATGTCTGGATTCAATCAGTCTAATGCCAGTATCTTTCTCTCCTCACGAATTTCTCTCCTAAACAAAGCCCCCTTTGTTCAGTCACTCTTAGCAAGCCCATTGCCCACTCATGATTTGCCCCAAGCTCAAATTAAATTAGTTCAGTAATAATTAGAGCCTTCCCACCATAGTGTTACCATGTGCTAATTAAATCTAATTGATCAATTCCTCCATCGTGCATAAGTAATTTCATGTGAGAAAAAATCATTGAATTTGAATGCCAACCTGGAATTCTCTTCCAGAATACTGTTATCTGGCTCTTCAAGCAGTCTGCCCTGCCTTGTGAACCAAAATAGCTTAGACGTTTAACTGCCATCCAGCCACATGCAAGAGTCTTCTGATTACACAGTACCGGGGCACTAAATAGTTCCCTCCTTAGTGAACAAGTTGCGTTAACAACCAAAAATCGTTTAACCAGTCCACATCAAAGTCATCAGAGCGTCGAACTATTTCAGGGCAGTAGCCTTTTCAGATTCAGAGATTTGCTACTCAGTGTCTTTTATTGCACCTTGTATGTGCTTGCTTGCTACTCAGTCAGTCCTTAAATATTAATTTCCTGATTGATTCATTTGTAAATATATTCAGTTTAAAACATTTACTGGTTATCATTTACCAAGGCAACCTCCACTTCTCTGTTTACTTAGATGTGATATCAAGGTAAGTCAGTTTATGCATTCCATTTATCACTCACATTCTGAGCGCTTTGTGTTGGCCTTCAAGGCAGTTAATTAAAAATCCATTTTCATTCTTCAACTAGCCTCACAATATATATATATATATATATATATATATATATATATATATATATATATATATATATATATATATATATATATATATATATATATATATATATATATATATACCTGAGCTTAGGTATACATGGCAGAGTGTGGACGGAAACGTAGTGCCTGACCTCCAGTTGCCGTGACCCACACTCTGAGCAATTTGTGTTTGTTGACAGTCAAGCAAATGGCAATTTTAAGAGACATAACATACATACAATGATAAAATATAATTATATCGGCGGAAAGGCCAGGAAATTCTACATATGAATATTTACGTGAGATTCTTAACATGTTAATAAGTGTGATGCATGAACGTGATTGATGCGAAATGAAGAGTCGTCTGACGTCTTTACAATATATATATATATATATATATATATATATATATATATATATATATATATATATATATATATATATATATATATAATTTGCATAGTGTTAATCAACGTATTGTATTCTTACTTCCTTAATCTTATTACGTTTCACTTTCTTAAGTTTCCGTTTGACCATAGTGACGTAAAAGAAAATGGTATAGAATTGTTTATGGCTGACGCCGCTAAAAATATTCTGTTGCAAATTTACGGTAGAACTATTACTTTTGGTAATTAACTTTTTGGGAAAGAAAAGTAGCAGATGAAAGAAATCTGAATTTAATTTGTTGCCCAGATATATTTTTCTTGGGTAAATCACATCAAAACAAAAATTTCTTCTCAGGATAACCTTCGCAAATGCCTAATAGCAGAGAAAAATAAGGACTTGTATAAGAAAACATAATCAAAATTGTAACCAGTAAACTAACTAAATTTAGCCAAATGCATTGAAAAATCAAAATTCTGTTTCTAAAACCAAAAAATTACCGAAATCTGAATTTAATTTGTTGCCCAGATAGCACAACATTTTGAAAATGCATTGTCATTCTGTTTCTAAAACCAATGAAGCTTAACATTTTGAAATTGCCATGAAATTAAAAAAAAATGTGATTTCAAACAAACTTATTATTTCTAAACTAAGAACGTGATACTATTTACATACGAAAACTGAGAATTCAAATAACTTTCTAGCTCACTGATTATTATGGTATTGTGGATATGACAGTTAATATGGAGATGATTCTTCGAATGTCTCTGCACTGTTGTGTACAGGGCAAGTGAATTCGTGGGCCCCACTGAGTACCTTTGGTGGAGAGGAACCAGGAAAGAAACCGTGTAAGGTACTAAGCACCACACTTCAACGTCACTGCTTCGCATCATAACTGATGTATAGTACTTACGCATCTAGCATGGGATAAGGATTTTGGATTTCTGTCCATCGACGTCAGGGGTTACAAAAAAATGATAATATTGAAACTTATGTAGAATAACATTTAGGACTGCTATTTGCAAAAGCTAAACATGTAGGCCTAATATTTAGAATAGTGGGTCATATTTTGATAATTAACATTTTTAGTCCAAAATACTTTGGAAACAATCGGACTGTGAGGACAAAAAGGTCGAATTGGGTATTAACAGATTTATTCATGTTGTTGTTTTAGATTTAGCTGGCCTTGTGCCAGCACGGGCTCTTGCTCCTAGAGCAGCCCGTAATGATTTATTCGTTGTTGTTGTTTTAGATTTAACTGGCTTTGTGCCAGCACGGGCTCTTGCTTCCAGAGCAGCCCGTAACTCTATGTTGATGATGAGTCTGTGAGATGGGTAGGTTAATGAAAACTTTATTATGATACATGAAAGTGATTTTGGTGGGGATGAATTTTGAAATGAAAAGGTTTAACAGGCAAGGTTGCAACCTCTTTGAACCCTAAGGTACCCATCAGATGAGGATAAAAGTACGATAGCAGTGAGTGTTGGCTAAAAACAGATGGAAAAAGAAGAATTGAGAGTAGGCACAGGTAGCTAGTATGCTAGTTCATTGGTGATCTAAAGCCATATTCCTTGCCCGGTCCTAATTCTTGTGTCTGTATGTGTTTTGTGTATTTGTTGGGTGTTGATTGTGATGGATGGAATGATAGGGGAGGGAGTGATTTCTAAAAGTCAGCATCTAGAGATGAATGGTATGGCTTTTGATTTGTTGTCTGGGTCGGGTCTGTTGTGTCTGATTTAAGAATAGGGAAGGAGAGTGGGTGGTTAAAGGTATGGATTCTTTAGAGTTACCTTGGTGGTGGGTAGGAGCATAGGAAGCCTGCAAATTCATGGATGTTTGTCAGTATGTGCTTTGTTATTTGGGTAGCTGTTCTTTCATTACCTTCATAACTTGTTCTTAGCTGTTCTGTTTCTGTACAGTCAAGAAGGTAGTGTTCCAGGGGTTCTTCTGGGATTGTTTCACAGTACTTGCATGGTTGAGGATTGTCTACTATTCTTTGCCATGTGCACAGGTATCCTAGCCTTAGCCGATGGATTATGACTGCTAGGGCCCGTGACATGTCTTTGGTTATATTGTGTGGTTTTAGGTTTACAATATCCATGTACCATTTGGCGGTTTTTGAGCCACCGAAAACAGCTCTTCTGACTTTGCTTTCCTCCTGTAGTTGGCAGTGTGCTGCTGCCTTGTTTTTCAGTTGTGTGAGTGAGGGGCTGATTTTGATACTAACGTTGGTGTGTAGCAACCCACTTTTTGCTAAAGAATCTGCTTCTTCGTTTCCTTGGATTCCCACATGGCTCGGAATCCAGTTTAATGTTATTTCCCTGTTTCTGTTTTGATGGAGGCTTGTAATTGCCCATATGCTTGATAGAAGTCTGATGTTTTCCTTTGCTTTTCCTTTTGTTATAGCCTGTAGTGCTCCTTTTGAGTCAGTATGAATTGTTGTGTTTCCCTGCCTATGCTGAGAGTCTTCTAGAGCTTTTGCAATGGCAATCAGTTCAGTTTGTAGAGTGGAGGCATTGTCAGAGAGCCTCCAGCATCCTTTGAGGGTTGTAGAGTGGACCCCAGCTGCTGCTGCCGGGATGCTGAGATCTACTGATCCATCTGTAAAATATTCATTTGTGGCTGCAGTTTTCCTGATTGCCTCTTGGGCTGCAAGCCTTAGCTGTTGAGCAGTGCATGCTTCTTTGCTTGCAGGGAGGACTGTAAAGTTTATCTTGAACAGTTCAGGCTCCCAGGGTGCTTGTTCTCTGTACTCTGCGATTGGCGTGTCTTCCTTGATTGCGGCTGCTTGATTTTGCATCCCTACTCTCCTTAAAGCTGCTAGGAGGTCGCCAGCATATGTCGTGGGGGGGTCTAGTTCCTCGTGAAGCTCAATGTTTTTCTTGATTTCTCTCTTGAGTGGGCAGTTTCTGCTACCTTTCAAGGTTTTTAGCAGTATGGATGTGTTTCTCTGATCTATTCTGTGTGTTAGAGATTGTAAGTTTGTTTCGTTTCTCAAGACACACAAGTTAGTCCACATGGGTGCACCTGTGATGAGTCTTAAGGCATTGTTTTGGATTACTTCGAAGCTTTTTTGTTCTGTGTTTGTGAGGCGAGTAAGGACAGGTGCTGTGTACTCCACAGTTGACCTTATTGTCTGTATGTAGAAGGTTCTGAGGGCATGGTATACTGCTCCTTGTTTTAGAGAGGTGATTCTTCTCATGGCATTTTGCCTGCATTTGATTTTTTACTTAGGTATTTCTATTTCTTTGCATGGGGAGAGTTGTTTGTTGATTTATTCACCTGAGGCTCAGGTATACATGACAGAGTGCGGACTGAAACGTAGTGCCCGACCTCCGATTGCCGTAACCTGCACTCTGAGCAGTTTGTGTTTGTTGACAGTCAAACAAATGGCAATTTTAAGAGACAAAACATACATACAATGATAAAATATATATCGGCGGAAAGGCCAGGAAATTCTACATATGAATATTTACATGAGATTCTTGACATGTCAATAAGTGTGATGCATGAACGTGATTGATGCAAAATGAAGAGACGTCAGACGTCTTTACAAGTACTCCCCCCACCCCAAGACAATTATTATGAAATAATGACTGGAAGACTTCTTGAAATTCAATCACAGAACCTCTTTGGGAGCAGGAGCCAGCCCCAAGTTCTTGATACTTGCGGACATGGGGCGGCTTCCACTGCCGAATCGCCTGGGGGTTTTGCCGAGTGGATTACTTCCTTAGTGCGGCCCTTGGGACGTCCACGACCATGTTTCGGGATGCCGATGGGTTCATCTGAGGCCTTGTTTTGTGGAGGAATTCTGGGATACCTGCTGGTTTCCTCCCGAGTTCCGCTGTCCTTCAGGAAGGCTGGCTTTAGCCTGTCGACGGAAACCAGTCTTCCTGCCCGTGGATGTTGATGAGGTAGGCCTTGGATGCCCTACTGACGACACGGTATGGGCCTCTGTATGGTCTGGTGAAGGGTGGGCGTTGGGCATTGATCCTGATGAAGACGTGTGTGCAGGAATCCAGGTCTTTTGGACTGTAGATGTGGGTCCTGTCCGCGAAAGTTTTTCGGCAGGGTGCGAACCTCTTTGCTATTTCCCTCAGCCTTGGAAGGGTCAGTAATAAACTAGACAACAACCAGCCAGCATATCAGCAGTTCGCCCCGCCCTCTGGTCTTCTTCAGCCACAAGTTAAAGCTGCCGGAGACCCACTACAGTGCATTCAACAGGGAGCTGCTGGCAATCTGCCAAGCTGTGCGGCACTTCAAGTACCTCTTGGACGGCAGCCCTTTCACCATCCTGACAGACCACAAGCCATTGGTACATGCATTCACAAGGGCGGGAGATACATAGTCATCGAGACAGCAGTGACACCTGGCCGCTATCTCCGAGTTCGGCTACACCATTAGCTACGTCCCCAGCAAGAAAAACCCAGTGGCCGACGCCCTATCAAGGGTCAAGATAAATTCAGTCCACCTGGGCATAGACTATGAGGACCTGGCGAAGGAACAAGCCACGGACCCAGAAACAGCAGCCTACTACATGGCACTCACCACACTGAGGTGGGAAGATGTGCCAATAGGTGGGTCCAGTTCAACACTTCTCTGCGACACCAGCACTGGCCGCCTGCACCCCCTGATACTCGCGTCGAGGAGAAAGCAGACATTTGACATCATCCACAGGCTGTCCATCCATCAGGACAACAACAGCGTGCGTGCCTGATGACAGAAAAGTTTGTGTGGCATGGGATCAGGAAGGATGTTCAAGAGTGGGCGAAGAACTGCATACCGTGCCAGACGGGTAAAATCACCCAGCACACGGAATCAGGCATCAGAGATTTCCCTCAACCACATCGGCGTTTCAGGCACATCCATGTAGACGTCGTAGGGCCTCGGCTCCAATCAGGGAGCGCCAGATACCTACTGACAAGATGGCTGGAAGCAACCCCGATGATGGAAGCATCAACGAGTGCCTGCACAGAAGCCCTCCTGTCAAGTTGGATATGTAAAGTCACCAATCGGCGCCAGGATAGTGTTCGTGGCGCCATTAATTAAGTCTCCGCTGAGCTTGTTTTCTTTGGTGACTTCCCGTTTTCTTCAAGCTCAATTAGTCACGCCTAAAACGTGCCAGGTCACGCATTTAATCATTTTTACTTTATGGTATTTATACGAATGTCACACATTGTGTATCACATGTTTCTTCATTCACAGGCATCAAGACTGTATCTATATTGTAGCTCTGTATGTTTTGTATTGTAATTTGTACTCGTTCACTGCATATTATTGTTTATTGTTTCGACCTCAGGTCACAGTCAATTCCATTGTCTCTCACGGCCCGGCGTCAGTCGGCCGCAATATAAACTGCCTGGATCTGTAATAAAGTAGCAGTAACTTTTACCTGCTCGTTTCTTTGACACCTTACAGTGGTGACCCGGAGTATCCGGAGCCATTAGCGGACTCACCCGGCGACTCAGTCTTGGCTCAGGATTTCTCCAAAACGCTCTTAGCGGCCTAAACACGGCTGTAACCAGCGTTTGAGCGTGCTGACTCTCGTCGGCGTACCCCCAGCGTCACTAGCGGAACCACACGGCGCCTGCGTACTGACGCCGAAATGCCCCACCCAGTAAGGGGTCAAAGGAAGCGAGCATGGACGCAGATATCCCCTCCTTCATGCAGTTAAACGCGGACCCAGCGGACTCCGGTTTACCTACCTCCCATCACAGCCGCGTCCGCCCCGCATGCCGGGCCCTCCGCAACTCCACACCAGCGCCCGAACACGACAGCCGGGCAACACAATCGCGGGCCGCCCTCACCGTAAAGCTGCCGCCCGTTTACGCGGGAACCCATCGATGTGGCTGCGCAGGGTGGAGAGCCACTCCAGAATCAGCGGACCTCACGGACGAAATCCTACAGGCCGACACAGTGCTCAACGCCCTTCGGAGGTGTACAGAAAACTCATCTGTGCGAGTACCGAAACACACACCCTCATACAGCACCACAAAAAGTTCCTCCTCGAAGCTTGCTCCCTGCCCATCGCCGGGCGGGCCGCCCGTGCTATCGACCTTGCCAATAATCCACGCCCGACCTCCAATCCAAGAGCGGCTTGGGCATGGTCGTAGATCTCCTGTCAATACCAGACTTGGGTGGCACAAACAAGCGGCAGGAGATAAGCTTCATGGGAAATCTACCTTCGCCAACTCCTCCCCGGAAGTACGCAACCAGATCGCTCACCCTACACCATGCCTGTCAAGGACCTCGCCAGGCGGCACAACACCTCACAGACTCCGTCAAGGCTTCAGCGGCTAAAACCGGCCACACAGCCGGTCAGCTCCGTCCAGCCTGAAGAGGGGCGTGAGCAGCCCGTCAACGCCATCGCCAACAGACGTCCACGAACCACAGCAGACGGAGGTCCCGGGCTTCTGTCGCTACCACAAGTGGTTCGGAAAGGACGCCAAACTGCCTGCCGCCCTGCTTTCGTTCAACCGTTCAAAAAGCGGGGTGGCGGCGACCAGCAGACAGGCGCCATGGCAGCCGAAGAACCAGGGCCTCAAAAACAGTAGGTTTTACATCCACGACACCGTCTCCGGCAGGATGATGCTGGTCGACACAGGAGCCTTTAAGTCGGTCTTCCCAGCATCCAGAGGACCGCAACCAGACACCAGACCCAGCCGCTTTCCTGACGGCCGCCAACGGAACCCCATCCTCTCCCTCACGGCACCAGGCTCCTGTCGATCTCCATCCTGGCCAGAGTTACTCCTGGGACTTCATCGTCGCGACGTAGGAACCCCACTCCTGGGGGCCGATTTTCTGGCGCACTTCGGCCTGCTAGTCGACGTGGGCGCAAGCGCCTCCTCGATACCGACTCCTGCCGGTCTCTCCCCGTTAACGGCGGGACCCAGACCCACCATCAGCGCCCGTCGCCCCCACCAGTATGCACACCTTCTGTCGGAGTTCCCTGAGGTGTTTAAGCCCGAGCTTCGCCAAGTCCCGGGGCCCCAGCCAAGCACGGCATATACCACCATATAGTGACTAAAGGGCCCCGACACATGCGAGTTCCGCAGGCTTCCCCTCAGCGCCTTCAGGAGGCGAAAAAGCATTCATGGAGATGGAACAGATGGGCATCTGCAGGAAAGCCTCCAGTCCATGGGCCTCCCCCTCCACATGGTGCAGAAACCGGACGGCTCCTGGAGACCCTCTGCGGCGACTACAGGCGGCTCAACATTGCAACAGAGCCCGACCACTACCCTCTACCCAATATGCAAGACCTCACGGCCTCCTTTCACGGGGCCAAAATATTCACTAAATTGGACCTTCTTAAATCTTATTTCCAGGTACCTGTTGCGCCAGAGGACATACCAAAGACAGCCATCATCACGCCCGCTTCGGGTCCTATGTGTTCGCCTTCTCCACCTTCGGGCTGAGGAACGCCGGGCCACCTTCCAGCGGCTCATGGACAGCATCCTGGGGACCTAAAATTCTGCGTCTGCTAAGTCGACGACATTCTCATATTTTCCAGGTCTCACTGGCGAACACCAGAGGCACATCAAAGCAGTCCTCCAGCGCCTCCAAGAAAACGGCCTCGTCGTCCGTTTCGACAAGTGCACCTTCATCCCAGAAAGCAGAATTCCTGGGTCACGAGGTGTCTCCGACAGGCGTCCGCCCTCTTACATCGAAAGTGGCAGCCGTGGCCAAGTTCCCGACACCCACCTCCATCAAGGCCGTCCAGGAGTTCCTTGGGATGGTAAACTTCTACAGGCGGTTCATCCCGGGATCGCGCACACCACGCCCCCAGACGAAAGTCCTAAAAGGTCAACCGGTCCCTGTCTTGGGGACCCAGCCAGCAGCAGGCCTTTTCCTGACGGGCGCCCTCACCAAGGCAACCGCCTGGGCACCAGAGATCCCCAAGGCTCCCCCTCCAGCTGACGAGAGACGCCAGTAACGTTGCCTGCGGTGCTGTTCTGGAGCAAATCATCAACGCCCCCAGCCCATCGCCTTCTTCAGCAAGAAGTTCAGTCCCACAGAGTCCCGCCAGCACCTTCGACAGGGAACTCTGCGCGATGTACCGCGCCAGTTCGGCACTTCAAGTTCCTCCTGGAGGGCGCCCTTCACAATCTTCACAGACCACCAGCCACTGGTTCACGCCTTCACGAAGCAGGGGCGCGCGGTCTTCCAGACAGCAGCGCCACCTCTCAGCCATAGCCGAATTTACCTGTTCCGTCAGGTACCTCCCGGCAAGAAAAAATCCGTGGCAGACGCCCTCTCAGAGTCGAGTTGAACGCAGTGCAGCTTGGTGTAGATTACCAGGACCTTGCCAGAGAACAGGCCGCTGACCCCAGAAACCCCAGCATACCGCACCGCCATCACATCCCTCAAGTGGCGGACGTGACCCTCGCCCCGGAGGCCCCAGCCTGCTCTGTGACATCAGCACAGGCCAGCCCCGCCCTTTGGTTCCAGCCTCACGCCGCCGCCAGGTATTCGACATCATTCACGGCCTCTCCACACCCCTCCGCAGGACCACGCCAAACTGCTTTCAAAAAAGTTAAGTCTGGCACGGGGTGCAAGGACGCCACAGCCTGGGCAAAACAGTGCCTGCAGTGCCAGACCAGTAAAGTGGGTGGGTCACACGCAGTCGGGGTAGGCGAGTTCCCACAGCCAGGGCGCCGCCGGCCACATCCACATCGACGTCGTCGGGCCCCTTCCCCATCAGGCGGATCCAGATACCTCCTCACGGTGGTAGACCGTTCGGCGAGGTGGCCCGCCACACCCATGCAAGAAGCCACCGCCAGCGCGTGCGCTGAGGCCCTGCTCTCCAGTTGGGTTGCCGCCGGCGTCCCGGACCACATCACAACCGACAGGGGCCCTTTCCTCTCCGAGTTGTGGTCTGCCCTGGCTCAACTGCTGGGAACCACGCACCACACCACCACAGCGTACAACCCAGCGCCAACGGCCTGGTTGAACGGTTCCACAGGTCCTAAAGTCATCCCTCATGGCCGCTGCACCGCCGAGGACTGGAAACATCAGCTGCCGTGGGTCCTCCTCGGGTTGAGG
This sequence comes from Macrobrachium rosenbergii, assembly GCF_040412425.1. Taxonomy (NCBI): domain Eukaryota; kingdom Metazoa; phylum Arthropoda; class Malacostraca; order Decapoda; family Palaemonidae; genus Macrobrachium; species Macrobrachium rosenbergii. The sequence continues at coordinate 40,452,128 of NC_089777.1, read as the reverse complement.
ACCGCCCCAGAGCCGACGGCACCCCATCCGCAGCTGAACAAACCTATGGGGAACCCCTCGTGGTGCCGGGAGAGCTCGTGACGGATGAACGCCACTCCCCATCTCTGCAGAGGCTCCGCGACGTGGCGGCAAGTTCGCCCCTTGCAGGCGCTCATCCATCGACAAAGCAACCACCTTCATGCCGCCAGCTGTCATCCGCCACCCACGTCTTCGTCAGAGTCGGCGCCGTCCGTCCACCACTAACTGAGCCCTACAGGGGACCTTCCGCGTGCTGGAGCGGAACAGCAAGGCGTTCCAGCTGGCACTCCCAGGCAAGAACGACTGGGTTTCCATAGACCGGCTAAAGCCCGCCTTCCTGTCGGAGAGTCCCGGCAGCGACGCAGCACCCCTTCCGCCCAAACGCACTCCAGCACGCCCTCACCCCGCAGGCGCCGCCCCAGGAAGGAACCGCCCAAACAGCAGCCTCACAGGCGGGAGGCCCCTCAGTTATCTTCAAGGAGCCGCGGCACCCCTTCAGCGTCCCAGCAGATACAGGGGATTAATCAGGCGCGTCCCTCGTCTTGGGGAGTATTTGTAAAGTCACCAAGTGGCGCCAGGATAGTGTTTCAGGCGGCGCCATTAATTAAGTCTCCGCTGAGCTTGTTTTCTTTGGTGACTTCCCGTTTTCTTCAAGCTCAATTAGTCACGCCTAAAACGTGCCAGGTCACGCATTTTAATCATTTTTACTTTATGGTATTTATACGAATGTCACATTGTGTATCACATGTTTCTTCATTCACAGGCATCAAGACTGTATCTATATTGTAGCTCTGTATGTTTTGTATTGTAATTTGTACTCGTTCACTGCATATTATTGTTTATTGTTTCGACCTCAGGTCACAGTCAATTCCATTGTCTCTCACGGCCGGCGTCAGTCGGCCGCAATATAAGCTGCCTGGATCTGTAATAAAGTAGCAGTAACTTTTACCTGCTCGTTTCTTTGACACCTTACAGATAAGCCATTTTGGTGTGCCCTACAACTTAAATACAGACAGAGGCCCGGCATTCTTATCGGAGCTCTGGGTCTCCCTGGCACACCTAATGGGGAACTCTCCACAGTACGACGGCATATAACCCTACATCCAACGGCATGGTGGAAAGTACCCACCGTTCATTGAAGGCAGCTGTGATGGCACGTTGCACCAATGACAATTGGAAGGCGCAGCTCCCCTGGGTCCTGCTGGGTCTCCGCACTGCAACAAGGGCAAACAGCGATGAATCTCCCGCAGAGAAAGTCTACGGCAAAACACTGGCCGTACTGGGAGAGTTCTTCCCCACGGAGCCGGATGTCGCAGATACGCCCCTTCCAAGGCTGAGGGAAATAGCAAAGAGGTTTGCACCCTGCCGAAAGACTTTTGCGGACAGGATTCACGTCCACAGCCCAAAAGACCTGGATTCCTGCATGCATGTCTTCATCAGGATCAACGCCCACTGCCCACCCTTTACCAGACCATACAGAGGCCCATACCATGTCGTCAGTAGGGCAGCCAAGGCCTACCTCGTCAACATCCACGGGCAGGAAGACTGGGTTTCTGTCAACAGGCTAAAGCCAGCCTTCTTGATGGACAGCGGAACTCGGGAGGAAACCAGCAGGTGTCCCAGAATTCCTCCACAAAACAAGGCCTTGGATGAACCCATCGGGATGGAGTGACTTTTATCGCCGTGTGGTTCCATTAAAGGCTCTCTGAAGGTAAAGCGGCCGTAGTGAGTCCGTTAATGGCGAAGCCAAAACGCTGTGTTTACCGACACTCCTCGGGTCACCAGTTGTGAAGACAAAAAGGTCGAACTGAGTATTTGATTTATTTACCTGGGATCAGGTATACATGACAGAGTGTGGACGGAAACGTAGTGCCCGATCTCCGATTACCGTGACCGCACTCTGAGCCATTTGTGTCTGTTGACAGTCAAACAAATGGCAATTTTAAGAGACATACATACATACAATGATAAAATACATATCGGCGAAAAGGACAGGAAATTCTACATATGAATATTTACATGAGATTCTTGACATGTCAATAAGTGTGATGCAATGAACGTGATTGATGCGAAATGAAGAGACGTCTGACGTCTCTACACGACTAAAATTATGCCTCAAGATTTGAGGCATTTATTTTGATAAAAAATATCTCTAATGTGAGATTACAATTTAGATTAAATTTACAAAACGGGAAACATTATTATCTTGGCGAGCTAAACTCAGAAGCATTAAATGTTTGCATCAGCTGATCGGCGTCAATTTTGTAAGCGCCGGACGCCCTGTTGATTAGACCCCTAGAGTGTACTGCGTTAGCTCAGCTGGTGGACCGTCACCGTCGTTCATTAGGATTCCGAGGTAGTAGTCTGTCAACGCTCCAGGTACTCTCTGTTGCTGCTTAGTTATCTACCAGCAACAATGTCTGTGATATACCGCTCTTTAGTGCGCACGGCGGACAGATTCGTTCCACCAAAATTCCAGCCGATGTGGAATCATCCAGCAGGTGAGCCCTGCCATAATTACCACTTAGCCCACTAATTAAACATGTAGAATGGGGTAATTAGGAGTTTCGCAAGGCAGCAAAGCCTAGTTAGTCTACCAAGATGCATTTCAGAAGAGACCTCATGAAAACTAACAGTATGCCTTAGGCCTATCATAGACTACGGATAGCTAGTAGGCGCCCAATTTTTTTTTTTTTTTGTTTTTTTTTGCAAGTTACGCACACGGCAACTGTGATAAGTAGTGTACCATAGTTTAACCTGACCACTGAGCTTATTAACAACTATCCTAGGACTAGTCCTACAGCTTATTGTGGAATCCGAACGACATTTTAACGAGAGATGAATATCTATCACCAGAAATAAATTTCTCTAATTCTTCGTTGGCCGGTCGGAGAATCGAACGCAGGACCAGCAGAGTGCTAGCTGAGAACGATACCTATCCGTCCAATGAAGAACTGCTACTGTGGTCAAGGTACCGTACCCTTCAAGGGCAAGCGTGACAACTGAAAATATCCTCCTGTTTTTAGGCTTTTATTAGCAAGGCCTAGCCTACCTTTTAAAAACTCGGCAAGCAGTAGGCTGTGGTAATCATATTATTAGCCTGTTTATGGTAAATGATGATTGTTTCTTGGTAGGAACAGTTGTCTATGCACACCGAGGATTACTGCAATTTTCTCTAGCCTAACCAGACAGGAACAGTATGTAACCTGCACAATGCTATAGATCATGTATGCTAGTAATAAATTTACTTTATTTGGTAAGGACGAAGTAAACACTCATATCTGCCATAATGGATAATTAGCCTAACCTTTGATTATTCTCCATTACTCATACAGTAATTTGGTGCCACAGTGGGAAGCTGGGGTTTATCGATGGAGGACTTGAAAAACTACCTAAGTGTAGTTAAAGGGATGTATCTTTATCTAATGTAGGATGCCTGGTCCTTACCTGCTCAGGGGGCAAACCTGCCATAGAGCACTGTGAGTCATAGAGTAAAACAGGGATGCATCCTAACCAACACTTATATATATACTACACTGTAATCAGTAATCCTATGGTTTAGTGGTCCAAATTCACTTCATTACCTGAAGTCAAGATCAGCACACAGATTTATCAAATATTTATTGAATCATGGAAAACAATGAAAAAATGGATGCTTTATCTGCTTACAGAAACAGAGATTTTGGCAATTCTGAGTATTAGCTCCACACTTGTTTTTACCTTGGAAGATGGTTTTTTCTACACTTTTAGGGGTTTTGATACTGGCGGTGCATTTCTTTGTTCTCGGCCAAATGGAATGCCCCTTTGCCGTGTTTAGTACTGGCCCAGGGGTGGGGTTACCCATGCGCTAACAAGTTATTGCACTTTCTGGACAGGATATGAACAGTTCCAAACAGACATACCCGTGCTCTGTCTTGTGAAGATTGCGTGCGGAAACCCCTTGTTGGATGGACTTCAGGGGTTAATTACATTTGTGCGACAAAAATTGAATGTAAATCTGTATTAGTAACCAAAAAACTGTAGAAAAGTCAAGTTGGAAGGAAATCGCCGCCTTGGAGCTACTACTTAGATCAACCGAGATTTTTAAAAAACAAAGGGAATAAAGGGGAAAGGTAAATGAAGAAAAAACATGTCTTAGGGGATACTGACCCATAGAATTTTAAGAAAATCTTAAATCTCTGCTTCTGTAAGCAGATAAACTGCTCATTTTTTCAGATTTACCAAAAAGTGGCTGCTGAAGAGCAAGAGCCCGTGCCAGGTTCCTACCTGGTTCCTGGTTCCTAAACGCTCACTCCATAAACACAGTTGCGGGCATGCTACTACACTATTTGCGTGAGGTATTTTTTACAATCTCTGCTTCTGTAAGCGGATAAATTGCTAATTTTTTTAGCAATTTATCTGTTTGCAGATCTTTCGAAAGACGAAATTGAAAACAGGAGAGAAAACTTAAACATGCATACAAGGGAGCAGTGAATTTTGACCCCTAACCTGTAGGATTACCCTTTAATCTAATATAGATCTCTAAATCATAAGGTACCAGGTCCTATATGACACTTAGGACACCAGAAATCATGGTTATTTGTTTTCATGTTTGTTTCCCTCCCCAAAACTATAACCTGTTCCTACTGTAGTCCCCCATTCTTTTTATACTTAAAGATTTGTTAACTAAATGTTTCTAACTGAAATAAATTTCTAATTTTTAAAAATTGTCTCAACAACTATTGGAAAATCCAACCTGGCAAGGGTGACACTGTATTCTGCTTGATGTGCATAGCATATTCCATACCTTAAGAGTTGCAGTAGAATGCACACCTTTGTTTCTCTTGTCCCAATCCCAGTACAGTACAGTACTACACTTCGGTCAGCCACACTTGTTTTGTGGAGGAGAGGCATTTATCAGTGGAAGGGATTATGGCACTTTCAGATGGATACTTGTTTACATTTTGATTTTTCAAAAAGTTTAATAGTTAATGCCCACACCATCAGCAATTGTTACACATAAGGTAGCCACTGTTCAACTGGACATAATGGATATTGAAGACTGGGAAGAATCAGAAAAGAACTGGAAAGTACATCATGATACATGGTGAAGTTTTACCTGCTAAAGTGTTACATAACTAATGTGTAAAAACCAAAAAGAATTTACAAGCACTAGCAAACAGCAGTTTCATTTCAGGTTGTTAACATTTCCAAAACAATGTCTTAAGAACTAACAGAAGACATTCAAAAGAACAGTTGTTGACTTAATATGTATATTGTATTATTCACTTCCCTCTTGTATTCCCTGTGAAAAAATTACCAATGTGACCATCATTGAACCTTTTCTGATAATACCATTGGCAGGGTATTAAAGTATCATAGTACTACTTCTAAACTGTTAAAATATGGCTTTTATGATAGTTATTACAGATTCAAACTAATCTGCATCAAAGATGTTTGATTAAACCATTAGGCTACTACACTTCCCCATACAGTATCTAGCTTGACAGCAGTAATGGGAGACCACAGTGCAATCTGGGGATATTGGTTGGAGAACAAAAATGAGTGAAAGTCAGGGATGCACAGCTCTGACCTAATGAAGGCTGCTGGGGTTTACCCATTTTGGTGGGGGTTGGGATTCTTTGCCTCCCTCTCCCACAGGCCTGATTAATTCTAAAGCTATTATTTCTTATTGACCCATCATCAGAAATGGTTGGATTGTACTGTAATATATTAATTGGGTATTTATGTCAGAAATGAGGATCAGATTCATTAAAAGTGCATAAAAAAAAGTTACTTTTATGAAGAAAAGGATTGATCGTCCCCAAAAGGGATTCATCATGATCTAGCCTCACTAGCACACATCATCCTGTTTGACTGGGAGGGTGGGGTCCTGGCTCCCATTGGACCCCCCCATAGAGATCTTTGAATTAACCCCTAACTTTCAGCTTAGGAGATCAAAGGTTTTGCTTCTTTCCAGGGCTCTGTGTTGACCATTCCCTGTAGAATTCCTTTAAGCCTTGCAGATTCCAGTGATGTCATTCTATTCCTAATTTGTAAAATGTCGATGACATCTGGTGAAAATTTTAATACTGTATGTCATTTTGACATTCTTTTTTGTTTTCCTTTTTTGAAATACTGCATTAAAGAAAGGTACTCGGCTTCAAAATGATATCAAAACCAAGCTTTATGTCTGAAAATGAAATTCACATGTAATGAAAGAAAATCATTGCTTTGTCAAAAATTGATCACTGTGTGCTTTGCCCAGACAAATTTTGGGATCCCCAAACCTCAGAGTTAACTGTGGTTAATGAATTACCACATACTGTACCTGTTTTCTCTTCTTAAGAATTAAAACGTACTGATTTTACTGAATTTCTTACTAAATTATTAGTCTGCTTCATTCTTTTATGAAACAATTATGAATTTGGTGGAAGTAAGGGGCAACATACATGTAGGAAAGCCATTATGCAACTGAAGTTAGAGAGGTGCCAAAAACGATGTTCTAAGAAATTTGGGACTTCAGTTTCTCACTTGGCCAAAAGGATTATGAAAATGTGACATGCTTAGTGGACAGCAGTTTTATTCAGAAGGAGCCCTCTAGATACACAAGTGATGACTAGTAAAAGGATTGTTGTTTTTTTTTCACACTTTATAGAAATTAGAATACCCTTCTAAAATAAATGTTATTTAGAAGATAGATGAAATTCACTATGGTAGTTCTGGAGAATAGGGCCTTGGTAGTTTTGTCTAATTATCATTGTATTTTAGACATTGTAGAGTGCAAGGCCTGATTTGGTCGAGTGTTGGAATTAATTGTTACAATTACATAGATTTTTCAGTTATGGAACCTTATAAAAAATACAAAATACTACACACTGATATCTTCTAATGACCTTGAGGCAGTTACACAACAAAAAGTACAGTTAATGGGTTCAGGATGAAGTGTTTAGTAATTAGTGGTTTTTCCATCCTGTTACAGGTATTTAAAATTTATGATCACTCCTCTTAAGTATCATAAGACATGTTTACAAAATTAACATTTTCATAAGTGTCAGATAGAAATGAAGTTGCCAGTGTCAAGTAGGAGTACTGTTCCCTGACATTTCAGTGATATTCTTGAAATTTTTAAAATGAAAATGGGTGAGAATTCTTTTCCTCTTTTCTGTTAACACAGTACTATGTTTATTATGAAATGTCTGTACAGTATCCCTCTCCTATGTTTCTGCTTCCAGTTTTGAAAACCTGTGAGTTTATGATTGTTTGTCCCTTTTTTCTTGGCAAATTCTGTTAAAATCATCATGGTAAGCTGGATGGTGTGATGGTCCCATCACATGATTATAGCATTATCAAAATCACTGACTGGTTTCACTTATAAACTGCATTAAGTACATTATGAAAAGTTTTATCTGTATGACAAATACTACATTGCTAGAATGAACCTTTTTTTTCCTCACTCTCAAATGTATAACTTTCATATTGTGCAATTGATATTTTTGTGTAAGTAATTTACTGGAAGAATACTAAATTGTTTTTAATCAGAATAGCTTTGACCTATTGCCCATAGTAATGCATTGCTAGTTTGTTGAGATATGACAATTTAGATGGTGAACATTTAATTTTGTATCACATTGTTTTTGAGAACTGGTTATATATAATAACAGATAAGAAAATACTTAAATTATTAAAGCAATATATTTGGATATTCACAAGTTGCTTCATTTTTCTTAATCCCTGTTACAGTATTCTACTACATTAGTTGAATATGCTGTTAATGATAAGCGTTGCCTTTTCTAAAGTATTACGGGTGACTAATTAAGATTTTTTTGTAATTCCTATGTTGTAATTTAGATCTTGGTAGCTTTCGTTTGGTTTGATAGCATATAAAAGGCTTAATATGTAAACTGTTGCACATCAAGTAGATCTCAAAGTGAATGGTAAAAATGGTAGGGTGTGGAACCCAACAATCACCCCTAATAATTGGTAATGTCCTCCTATTGTCAATGAATCAGCTGTCTTAAGTTGGGTGCTTCATGCATTGGACACATCGTGGTCTTTTATGCATTTTAGTACGGTATGTGGAGTTCGCTTAAAGATTTTTCTTTTATGTATTCATGAATTTTTGGTATAAATATTAATCTTGTCTCAGCTATAGATTAATAGCCTTTGGATATTTAGGAAATACAAATATCTCTCTCTCTCTCTCTCTCTCTCTCTCTCTCTCTCTCTCTCTCTCTCTCTCTCTCTCTCTCTCTCTCTCTCTCTCTCTCTCTCTCTCTCTCTATTTACAACCCTTGTTCTCATGGTTTTCATTCTTTTCAGGTCCTAAAACTGTTTTCTTTTGGGCTCCTGCCTTCAAGTGGGTAAGTAATCAATTTCTCCTTGAAAAGGATATTTCCTTAGCAAGTTAAAAATGGAATGGTGATATTGTCATTTTTTTTCCTGAAAGCTCAACTTCTTTCCAGATGAAGATATGATTGTTGATCATCTCAGACTCAGTGGTTGATTTGGGTTGCTATCATAATGTATGTAGTAAATCTATGCTCAGTAATGGTGCTGCATATCTGCATATAAAGAATCACTAACTAGCAACTAACATGCTGTATATTGATTGCTTCTTTGGAAGTGAAAACAAATTATTTTATAAGATAATGCCATAATATATTTCAAAAGATTGAGCTCTGTTATATTATCAGAACTATAAAAAACTATTACTCATGGACAATTTCAGAAAATAGTGTCGAAACATTTCCAAAAAAATTTAGTTCATCCAGTGCTGATGTGTTTGACAAAGAAAGATCTTATCAAACCTATATTCTATTGTTAGAATAATAAAAAAAATTCTGTAACACTGATATTGCTTGCATTGCAACCTTAAAATTTTAAATACAGTAGTGTTATTTGATTACTTTACACTTCAACACTGGAAAATAGATGAATGAATATGAAAGTTTTAATGTAGCAAAAACACATCTACCGATAACAACGAGTGGGCGTAGCCTGTGTGATGCAACCATTTGAGTGGCGACAACATGAACCAGCTGGAACTTGGGTTTACAAATTGTGGACACAATGAAATAATCTTTAAAATATTTTTATTCTATATTTGTTATAGGAATATTTGTATTTGCAGAAAAAATAAAATTGGGGTATGTATTTCTTAACCACTTCAAAAATAATGGGCTAGTAGCAAATATTTGCCAATACAATTACACTTTTGTTAATGCAAAGATTTTATTCTTAGACCTAGGCATGTTTGTTTCATATATGTAACTTGCCAAGTAATTACATAGCTATACTTTCCACTCGCACGTCAGTTAAAAATTTGAAGTTCACGGTAGGGATTCATTTGTTTATAGTGTAGGTAACTACCCTGCCCCCTGTCAGGGAACAATAGGTACAATGTAACAGCAATCTTCACTACTTTTCTGCCGGCTTTACTGTCAACATTGAATGGTTTGGTGGTTGAATTTGAGGAATTTTCTTCGCTTTTCCCAAGGATGTGGTGAAGTACAGAATTTTTTGGATGGGATGAGAAGAAATGGAAGTGGTTTTCCAGCCTTGTCTGATTCCAATTCATTAAGTATTAGGTATTGTAGTTTTGCAGACCACTGAGCTGATTAACAGCTAGTCATAGGCTGGCCCACAAGTGTTCGACTTATTTGATGAATGTGGATGGGATGAGAAGAAACTGGTTACTTCTCCAACGGGATAAGTTAGGTAGAGATGGAAAAGGAACCAGCTGTTAGAGCTGGAATGAATTTCTGTCACCAGAAATTGACCGTAAATTCCTCTCCTGCTCTTGCTTTATCCCCATCATCAGCCGTCCATCGACTCCGGGAATTGAACTCGGATAAGTTTGATTGTAAATTCGATCTTGTAGCTCTAATACTGTGTCTAAGTTGGGTGACCCGTCAAAGTCCTTATTTGGATAAGTTAGATAGAGATAGGAAAAGGTTTGGGGAGATGGACGTTGAGCTAGTGTGAAGCTGAAAGTGTTATGGTAATAGTGATTCAGAGTGTAGAGCCTATAAATCACTAACATTCAACTCATTGACCAGTATCAGTAATGCATTGACTGTAACATTCCTTCTCCTGCCCTTTTTATCCCCATCCTTGTTTTTGTTTTTCGTCCTCCTAATAATTCTCCATCGAGAAATTGCTAAAAAATATCCTGGCTCCCATGCTAAAAGTAAAAAAAAGTTACTGATCCCAGTCTTGTAAATTTAGCCTATTTTACAACAAATATGCCAAAAATTTGTTACCGCTTTTATTTTTATCTGTTTTGATATTGTGTAAATAATAATTTTAGAAAATCTTGTAATTTATTTATTAAAAAAACATAAGTTAATACTTGTGTCTAAGTTGGGTGAAACAGTCATTTCAACTTCTCGTGTCATTCCTTTCCATGGACAAAGTGCAGAGTATTAAACAAGTGTCAGTGCCAGTGGAGGAGGTGGTTGTCCGTCCCGCTGATGCTCCCAGACGAAGGTCACTGTCACACCCCTGAACCTGGGAGCAGACATACTGGAGGTCCAAAGGAGGTTAGCGGGGTTTGCCCACAGGCAGTCACCCCCTCATCCAACTCAGTGCTTTGTAATTCTGACAGACGTTGGAAAGTATCACAGTGAGCACCCACCAGTTATTGTCTGACTCTAGTGCTAATAAGAGGCGTTTTTGGGGCTTCCCAGGTGAATCTCGTCCCTTGAAGAGACATCGTGATAGAGACGCCTCCCTTTTCTCCAAAGCGTGCTAAAGACCGTTCCGCTAGTCCACAATTGGGTTGCAGACTTGGCGCAGCCCTGTTCACCCTTCCGAGCATTCACATGCTGAACTTCTTTGCTCGGCTCGTAAGTGCTCTTCTAAGAAACGCTCTTCTTCTTCCAGGCACCCATATGAGTGTCCAGAGTGTTCGCAAGACCGCCTCCCAGTCATCAAGTGTCAGCCTGACACTAACTGTCCACCCGACTTCCACTGAATGCACACCTATGTCATCGTCTCTAACTCACATACCTGAAGATCCTTCTTTCGTGCATATCAAGAAATAGTTGGAAGATGTTTTGGGCCCTCACATAAGCCTTCTCAAGACCTTACTTTATCACTGTTTCTTCAGAGGAGGAAGTAGTAGTACCAGCCCTCCTCCTACAGCTTATGCTTCTCTGATGAGATATTTTTTGGCAACCTTCCCCTCTCACTTCCAACCAGCTGCTCCAGTGTCACCCACTTCCACATTCCTTATAAGAAACCCAGCAGATTCTAGTTTGCACCTACCTCAGATGGTTCTCTCTTCGTCTGCGAGAAAGGCGCTTAGAGAGGTAGAAGACTGGTTGTCCGTTAAGAGGGAACAAGGGAAGGCTGCTTTTGTCTTTCCTCCTGCTAGATTGACAGCCAGGAGATATCTCTCTGATTCGACCGGAGAAGCTCCTTCCTTGGGAGGTGCTGCCTCTTCCCAAGGTGACTTCTCAGGTTTGATAGACTTAGCTCGTCGCTCAGCGTTTTCTTCGGCTAAAGTTTTCTTTGCTTCTTCACAGTTTGATCACCTTGTGAAGCATTTGTTTCAAGTACTGGAATCTTCAGCTTTCTGGACTGGTTGATAGGAGCTCTTGCCAGGAAAATAGAAGTTTCATGATGTTTTAGCACCCGACTTGACTGTGGATTGGCTGGGTGTTTTATCCTGTGCGGATAAGGCAGTGAGGGATGGCTCCTCTGAAGTTGTGGGTCTTTTCACCACGGGAGTTTTGAAGAAGAGGGAGTTGTGGTGCTCCTTCACCAAGAGAGGAGTGACGTCGGTTCAGAGGTCTGTGCTTTTATATTCTCCATTGATAAGCAGTATTTGCTCCCTCAATCAGCGGTGAAGGAGATTGCCACCGATTTGCAGAAAAAATTAACCCAAGACCTTCTTGCACAATCGTAAAAGTGCCCTAAGGACCTTTCTGCCTTTTCTGCCAAGTCTGTCTCCCCTCTGCAACAGCATCCCTTTCGTGGAGGCAGACAGGGTTTCTCGAGACCCCGTTTCAAGGTGCGTTTCTCTGCTAAGTCCATCAAAAGGACTTCAGCCAAAACCTCTTCCAAAAAGTGACTCCTCTATCCTTCGTGTCCCCATGGGAGCCACTCTCCCTCTTCTGGCAGAAGTGGAGTGCAAGAGGCGCGGAGCCTTGGACGATCAAAGTTCTCAAAGAGGGTTACTCGATCCCGTTCTTAGAGTACCCTCCTCTTGTGAATTCGCTGATCGCATTGACGGCATACTCAGAGGGCTCCGAGAAGTTTGTAGCTCTCTCAGAGGAAGTTTCTTCCCTCCCAAGGAAGAAAACTATAGAGGTAGTGGAGGATCGGACTTAAACAGGATTTTACAACCGCTTGTTCATGGGGGGAATGGAGACCTGTCCTTGATGTCAGTGCTTTGAACTTCTTCATACATAAGACAAAGTTCAAAATACAGACAAATCAGTCAGTGTTATCCTCCATCCAGCAGGGCAACTGGATGATAACACTCGACATGCAGGACACGTATTTCCACGTTCAGTACATCCGTAGTCCAGGAAATACCTGAGATTTGTCTTCAGGGGCAAAGTCTTCCAGTTTCGGGCCCTTGGTTTCGGTCTCTCCACTGCTCCACAAGTATTCACGTGAGTCCTGTCACCCCTCGCGAGATGGCTTCACCTCCTAGGTATCAGCATAAGTCTATACCTAGACAACTGGCTCCTCCTCTCCCAGTTTCAGGAACAGTGCACGAAGGATCTGCAGACTACTCTTCTTCTTGCAGGGGAACTCGGACTTTTAAGCCTTAAACGCCTACTGGACGTATCATACGTCGACTAAAATTGTCTGTTGGGTGCCAAGTGGACATACCGTACGTCGACTACAAAAAATTTCAACCTTTGGTCAACTTTGACTCGACCGAAATGGTCGAAAAACGCAATTGTAAGCTAAAACTCTTACATTGTAGTAATATTCAATCATGTACCTTCATTTTGCAACAAATTGGAAGTCTCTTGCACAATATTTCGATTTATGGTGAATTTTTGAAAAAAACTTTTTTCTTACGCCCGCTCGGTAACTCGGCCGAAAATTTCAGAAATTCTTTCGTCATTTTGTCATAATTTTTGCACTGTTCTATATTAGCCATTACATAAAGTTTTATATATGAAAATGTGCAATTTCATGTACAATACAACAGAAAATAACTCATGGTTGTAGCTTTTATCAGTTTTGAAATATTTTCATATAAATCACGATACCTGCCAAAATTTCAACCTTCAGTCAACTTTGACTCGACCGAAATGGTCAAAAAACGCAATTGTAAGCTAAAACTCTTACATTCTAGTAATATTCAATCATTTACCTTCATTTTGCAACCAATTGGAAGTCTCTAGCACAATATTTCGATTTATGGTGAATTTTTGAAAAACTTTTTTCCTTACGTCCGCGCCAGAAATTCTTTCGTCACGTTGTCGTAATGTTTGCACTGTTTTATATTAGTCGTTACGTAAAGTTTTGTATATGGAAATGTGCGCAATTTCATGTAGAATACAACAGAAAATAACTCATGGTTGTAGCTTTTTATCAGTTTTGAAATATTTTCATACAAATCACGGTAACTGCCAAAATTTCAAGCTTTGGTCAACTTTAACTCGACCGAAATGGTAAAAACGCAGTTATAAGCTAAAACTCTTACATTCTAGTAATATTCAATCATGTACCTTCATTTTGCAACAAACTGGAAGTCTCTAGCACAATATTTCGATTTATGGTGAATTTCTAAAAAAATTTTTTCCTTACGTCTGCGCTATGAAACTCGGCGAACATCTCAGAAATTCTTTCGTCATGTTGTCGTAATGTTTGCATCGTTTTACATTAGTCGTTACATAAACTTTTATATATGAAAATGTGCGCAATTTCATGTAGAATACAACAGAAGATAGCTCATGGTTGTAGCTTTTATCAGTTTTGAAATATTTTCACATAAATCACGATAACTGCCAAAATTTCAACCTTCGGTCAACTTTAACTCGACCCGATGGTAAAACGCAAATTGTAAGCTAAAACTCTTACATTCTAGTAGTAATCAATCGTTTACCTTCATTTTGCAATAAATTGGAAGTCTCTAGCACAATATTTTCTATTTATGGTGAATTTTTGAAAAAAACATTTTCCTTACGTTTGCGCGGTAACTCGGCCGAACATCTCAAATTCTTTCGTCTCGTTGTCGTAATATTTGCACCATTTTATATTAGTCGTTACATAAAGTTTTATATATGAAAATGTGTGCAATTTCATGTACAATACAACAGAAAATAACTCATGGTTGTAGCTTTTATCAGTTTTGAAATATTTTCATATAAATCACGATAAATAGAAAAAATTCTACTTTCGGTCAACTTTAACTCGACCGAAATGGTCGAAAACTGCAATTGTAAGCTAAAACACTTACAGTCTAGTAATATTCAATCAATTAGCTTCATTTTTCAACAAATGGGAAGTCTAGCACAATATTTCGATTTATGGTGAATTTTTAAAAACATTTTTTTACGCCCCACGTTAAATTCATGCATCATTTTGTGATATTTTCTCTGTGTTGCTTTGATCGTTTTACAGTTTGTTATATACCAAAATCATCGCAATTTAGTGTACAATACAACTAAAAAAATTAACTCATTAGCTTTAACCGTTGTGCTTACAGCGATTTGTATACAATTATATAAGAGTTTTTTTTTTTGTCATATATTCCAATATTTATATATGATAATGATATTTTTTTCATTTCTGATGGTTGCATACGAAACTTCAGGCAATGACAAAAATAGAGCCAAAAATGAACTCTTAATCTTAAAAACTAAGCGTGCTGTGATTTTTTGAAAAAAAACTTTTTTTCCGCTTCGGCACTAACTCACCGAACGCCGCCTGCATACGGGAGACGTTTTTGTAAATAGAAGCTCGGCGTTTAAGGGTTAATAAATCAAGAGAAGTCCCAACTAGCCCCAACTCAGGAGATTCTCTATTTGGGGATGAGGATTAACTCTGAGTTTTCGGGCTTCTCCTTCCCCAAAGAGGATAGAGTCCTGCCTTCAGTCTGTACAGGACCTTCTTTCGCTTCCAGTTTGCTCAGCGAATTGATGGATGAGTCTGCTGGGAAGCCTCTCATCCATAGAACAGTTTGTGAAGCCAGGAAGACGTCATATGAGGCCCCTTCAGTTCTTTCTACATGCAAGCTGGAACAGAAGATAGCACCCAGACACAGTGACATTTCCACCAGTTACGAACGAGATAAAGGAGGATCTCCAGTGGTGGAAGTCCAAGGAGAGACTTTCAGAGGGAAAGTCTCTTCTACTTCTGAGCTCTGACCTCTCCTTCTATGCAGATGCCTCAGGCCAGAGGTGGGGAGCTCTTCTGGACACTCGGAAAGCTTCCGCCACTTGGTCTTTGGATCAAAGGAAGCTGCATATAAACTCCAAGGAGTTATCTGCCATTCACCATGGCCTGAAGCATTTTGTGAAAGCAGTGGCAAACAGAACTGTGGTGGTACATTCCGACAACACCATGGCTCTCTCCTATATCAAGAATTAGGGTGAAACACACTTGTTCTCCCTTGGTCAGACACTAAAGGAGCTGCTAATTTGGACAGACCAGAATTAGGTCAGACTTATCACCAGATTCATCCACAGGAATGGAAATGTCTTGGCAGACAGATTAAGTTGACGGGGTCAGGTTCTTCTGACAGAGTGGACCCTGCACTCCAGTGTCTGCAACAGCCTCCGGAAGTTGTGGGGCAGGCCAACAATTTACCTCTTCATCACATCGAAGAATTACCATCTTCGTCTGTTTTGTTTGCCAGTCCCCCATCCTTGGGCACGGGCGACAGATGCAGTGTTGATAGACTGGTCGAACCTGGACCTCTACGCCTTTCCGCCATTCAGCATGGTGAGGGGGTTTCTCAACAAATTGAAGAGTCACAGAAACATATTGGTGGCCCTGATAGCTCCCTTTTGGCCTCTCAAAGAATGGTTCCCAGACCTTCTCAAGCTTCTTGTGGACTTCCCAAGGATACTGCCTCAAAATGCACATCTTCTCAAACAGCCTCATCTTTGGAAGTTCCATCAAGGACTATCCACTCTAGCTCTGACAGGCTTCAAACTATCTGGAGACTCGTCAGAGCGAAGGGCTTTTCAAAGCAAGCTGCGGAAGCTGTTTCTAGATATAAACGTAAGTCTATCAGCCGAGTCTACCAGGCCAAGTGGGCTATCTTCTGCAGGTGGTGCAGCAGCAACAATATCTCGTCTGCTAAAACCACTGTAAGCCAAATACTGTAGCGGACTTTCTTTTCTTTCTCAGGACTTCCAAAGGACTCTCTCCATTGACTATTAAGGGCTATAGAGCTATGCTGGGATCAGTCTTCAAGCATAGAGGAGTAGACTTGGCCTCCATTAAAGACCCAACGGATCTGATTAAGTTTTTCGAGACTTATAAACAGGTGAAGGACAACTCCGTGTCATGGAACTTGGCTGTTGTACTTAAATGGTTAAATGGTCCTGCTTTTGAACCTCTCTGTACCATTTCATTCAAGAATTTAACTAAAAAAACTCTTCTTCTTGTAGCCTTGGCAACTGCCAAAAGAGTAAGTGAGTTGCAGGCTATAGACAAGCGCATCGGTTTCTCGAAGGGAGATGCTGTGTTCACCTTCGTACTTGGCTTCCTTGCTAAGAACGAGTCCCCGTTTAATCCCTGGCCATGCTTGTTCTTTATTAAAAATATCATGGACATTCTGGGACCAGAGGAGGAAGGAAAGGGCACTGAGGTATTATTTAGACAGGACAAAGAGAATCAGAGACCCTGCCAGTAACCTCTGGTGTTCTGTCAAGAACCCTTCAAAACCATTGTCTAAGAATGCTCTGTCATTTTTTCTTAGAAGTCTGATCATCGAGGCACACTCAAATAGAAGGTGATGTCCTACCTTCCTTTAAGGTGAAAGCACATGATATTAGAGCTGTCACCACTTCCTATGCCTTTAGGCATAGTATGTCGCTCCTCAACTATCCTCCAGTCAACATACTGGAAATGCAATTCCATTTTTGCCTCAAACTATCTTAAAGAAATTGAAATAACGTATGAAAATTTCAGGTCCGTTACCTCAGGTCCAACCCTTCCTATCTGTAACTACTTTGCCCGGCTACCAGTGCCCACCAGTCTGTGTATGATGGTTTAATCTTTATTGCTGTTGGTGTTAGTAACTATTTTTATTGGTCTATTGTATTTTGGTACTGTGCCCAGGGCAAGGCAGTTTTTCTGTTTTGCTTTATGGGTGCAGAAACTCCTTCACTCTATCTCAAAACTAGGTGGCTTGCTCGGTATTGGGGAGGAAGCACAACCTTTGTAACCTTTGCCTTGAAATTTTAGATGTCGAGTTTTTTTAGGAGCCTGGGGGTACTTATACCCGGAGTGCCCACCAGTCTGTGGTAGTGGTATGATGGCTATAATCTATATTGTTGTTGGTGTTGGTAACTATTTTTGATTGGTTGTTATTTTGGTAAGGGCAAGGCAGTTTTTCTGTTTTTGCTTTATGGGTGCATGAAAGTTGTTTTCTAAGCCCCCACCTCAAAACTAGGGAATTATCACTTACCTTTCTGCTAAGTAACAGGTCAAGATGAGCAAGACCTAAGGCAGTAATCATCTACTGCAGCTCTCTTACCAGGTAAGATTACAACAAGCATTTTATCAGTGGTGTTGCAAATTCATCCTCTTATCTGATTGTTTTTGGAACAGAATATGTATTTATCCCACCACCTATCAATGTGGTTCAGATGATCACTGTTACATATATGAAAATGGTATTGTTTCTTACCTATTGTAATTACAAGATAAGAGCCCTCCCTCTTCCCCTGATGGAGATATTGATGATCGCTGTTACGTTGTACCCATTGTTCCCGGGACTATAAACAATAAACAAACGAATTGCTACCACGAACTTCAAATTTTTAACTGCCATGCGAGTGGAAAGTATACATAACTATGTAATTAATTTTATTATGAAAAAATACCATTTTTCTTTACATGCTAAAATTACATTACACTTAGCACTCACATTTCTTTATTAACAATTTCTGGCCAGAAAGCATTTGAAGTTGTCCACACATTGTTGCACTTCAAGTTTCCGTATGAAGGAATGAATTATACCCCAAAAGCAAAAAGGATTTTCAAGAAAATAACATTCTTATTAAAAAAAAAAAGTTGTATAGGCCATGGTAGTAATACTACTGTTATAGATGTTTAGATTAACAGCTATCTTCACAGTATAATTTAAATCATAATTTTTGTATTCTTCAAAGAACAGGTAATCTCAAAAAATAAATCCTTTAGTAAATGAGATTACATCTGAGCAGCTTTAGATTATATTTTTTAGGCCTGCAAATCATTTCTCTACATACAGGAAGTTTGAACATAGCCTTAAGCTTCTAAATTCAAAGTAAACTTTTTGTAATTCGCATTCCTGTTTTGAAAATTTTGTTATGACTGTTGAGATTACCAGGTCTGCAGTTGTATGTTGTAGAGGAAGTTACGATGACCATCCAAAGTAGCAAGTTAAGAGAGCTAGCATTGATGGCACTGCTAACCTTATCACACCCTTCTTTAAGCTGAGCAGTGAAAAAAAAAAAAAAATCAGTTCATGTCACGTAGATTACGAATTATACTAATGCATAGAAGGTATCATATTTACATACCTATAGGGAAAATAATTTTATAGGCGCATATGACATTGGAAATAAAAAAAAAATAAAAAAAAGGTTTAACACTACTGAACTTGGCAGCTGTTACATTGATTGACATTTTGGACTATGCAAAAATAATCCTGTTGCATCATATTTAAGCATGACTGTACTAAAAGAGAAGTATTTAGTTCAACATATAAACCAATATCAGCATTTTTTTTTTTACTAAACACTTAATGTTGTTGAGTTAAGTTCTTGTCATGTCAGCCTGATGGTCAGAATTAATTTATTTTGTTGATATATCCCAATTGTTATTTATTTTCTGTGCATTCTCCTGTTATACTGTTATTTATTTTTTACACTCTCTTGTTTTCCTATTATTTATTTTTATATTTTCTCCTGTTATCCTATTATTTATTTTTTATACAGTACTTTGTTCATGTCTTCTTGCTTTCACTCGTAGGTACTGTACATTATTTTGTACAGTTTCTTATGATATACCACAAAGTAATGCAGTAAATTTGAGAATACTACTGGTGATGTACAACATTGGATATTGAAGACATTGTCATTTTATAAACATTTTTACATCAACTTTTCCATTCTCCTCTGTCCTGTACCTTTTCTGCATTAACTCCTATGTGGTCTGTCTTCATCTAACCCTTTTTTCCATGGTTTTCTTTGCCTTCCCACAGCCTTCAAAACAGTGCCAGTCTTATTCTGTGAAACAAAACCATTTTCTACAAGGAAAAATAGAAAATTCAAGATAATTCAACTTTTTTGTATGTACAAATACTTGAAATCTGTTATACAGTAAACCCCCCCGTGTTCACGTTCTCACGATTCGCGGACTCACTGATTTGAGGATTTCTCTATGGAACATATATACAAATTATTCACGGAAAATTCACAGATTCGCGGTATTTTTCACTGAGAAATACTTGCTAATTACTGTATTTTCATATTTTTATGATTAAATGCACGTTTTGTGATAAAACTATTAAAATACTCAGATATAAGCATTTTTAGAGGTTGTTCCTGTGTTTGAACTATCAAAATAGGCAGCTCTTAAGTGTTTTTAGAGTCGTTTTAAATATTTGTGGATTTTAGCTATTTGCAGGGGGTATGGTACGCATCCCATGCGAATCCGGGGGCCGGGTTTACTGTACTCACACTTCCAATCATTCCTACTTTTGTCTCTCTTGCCAAATGGAAAAGGGATTGGGTTATTGACAGGTGAGTTGATGGTACCCTGCCACTCACCTACCTTGCCTTCATTAAGCCCTAGAGGCCAGCTAAAGTATACATTAACACACCAAGACTGGGCAGACTTTAAAGTTGGCCAGTTTAAAAAAAAAAAAATAGCAAAAGGAAGGTTTGCAAATGCACAAGGTATAAGAAAAAAAATTTGAAAAAATTTTCTGTACCTTCGATGAAGAGTTGAAAATGAATACAGTATTTCCAACCTTGTGTGGGATCTTTTTCCATGACACTCATAAAAATATGCTAATTTTAGCAAATTATACATGTTCTTTCTAAAATTTTTAAATTTTGTAAAATTCTATTTACAGCTCACCTATTGTAAAAGATAAGAGCTAAAATCAGCAACAATATCCAAGTACAGGAGTCCCTCGTTTACGACGGGGGTTTCGTTCTTACCCCGCGTCGTAAGCCGAAAATCGTTGTAAACCGAAAAATCGTCAAAAATCCTAGGAAAACCTTACTTTTAATGTTCTGGGTGTATTGGAAACGATGTAAACTGCATTTTTATTGAGTTTTTCATAATAAAAACTCCAAATTTTGATTATTCTGCCGTTTTGGAGCCATATTTCTAACGTCAGATCGGCATACGACACATTGCAACCCTGGAACATGCGTCATAAACCGGGAAATAATTTCTGATTAATATATTTGAAAAGCGTCATAACCTCAGAACGTCGTAAGTTGGACCTGGGGACTGCATGTATGTTTATGGTAAAATATTTATGAGATTACTAGGCTTGGGAGATTTAGTACCTTTTATTGAGTTGTACATGTTCTTTCTAATAATTTTTTGTACTTTTATGTTGCAAAATTACAGTAACAGTACAGTTGACATAGCTATTATAAAAGATGGAAACTAAAACCAACAGCAGTCCCTGAGTGTATTTATGGGAAAATATATACATGTACTGGGATGGGGAGTTGTAGTACATTCCCCCATAAAATCCCAAGTCACACTGATCTCCCTTGTATCCTGAGCTGAAGTGTAAGTGTTGCCAGATAGTCATATATGGCCATGCAAGTGATGGGAACATTCTCTCACAAAATATGTTCAAATATCATGCCGTAAAATAATAACGATCGTATAATCCGAACCGGAAACTTTCATATGCAGTTATCAGGGATCAAAAGATCCCTCCCAGCCCTAGGGGATTAATTACTGGTACTGTACCTTGTTACCAGACTTCAGGGGCCAAACCAACTGTCATTGCATATGCATACAAAAGACTAAAGGTTTGTATGTTAGGAAAAAATGCAGACTATCTTGAATATGCAATTCTTATATCTTTTTTGCCCAAATCACTCTTCATATCTTGTACAGTACCAAGAAATTCTTCATCTTACTTTCCACTAAGTGTGTTACTCGTCCCTATTGAAAATGTGGCACAACCCAGAATTCCATTGTATGTGATAATCTAATCAAAACACTAGTGACCAATTTTATCTGAAGTGTCCTTTAACTTTCTCTACTCATATTTCCCATTCTGCTCTCTCATACCCAAACTTCACTTTTTAGTCTTTTACCCAGAATACTCATCATATCCTGCCCCATTCATGTATGTAACTAAGTCTGAGTTCTTAATTTCTGCAAGTACTTTATGGGTAGAGAAAATGTTTGAAATGCAGAATGTCAGTAATTTTTGTTTCAGATATTTAAACACAACCCTGATTATCCAACATGAGCAGTTCTTATATGAATGGTTTTCTTCTTGCTGTCCTTTAGAGAAGATTAATTAGCTTATTTACTTTTTCTAGGGTCTTGTCATTGCTGGCCTGGGTGATTTGAAACGACCAGCAGAAAAGTTATCAGCAAGCCAGTCTGGAGCTCTAGCAGCCACTGGACTTATTTGGTCTAGGTATGTTTTAACTGTAGATTTGTTTTTGAAAGGCTGTACCACTTAAAGGAGCCATGATATGGGGACCCTTTTAAACAGAGGTTTCCACGTAAAAATAAGATAATCTAGAAACATTTTACAAAACTAGCTAACGATTTAAAATCTTACTGCCAAAATTGGATAAAGATAAGCTAAAATAATTCTATTTTTACTTGTATATTGAGAAGTACCACTATCCTTAGGATAGGTATTCAGTTTTTATCAGTGATATAAAGTCTTAGTACAAAAACCACAATCAGTTGAGCTTCAGTTATTATGATGAGCAGCATCAAAATTTGTTATGGGCTTTATAAATCATTCAGTTTTAAAGTGATGTCTAATCATATAGGCCCTATAGGGTAGATAATTTCATTGTTAATCAAGTACAAGCAAGATAGCTGCAGGAATAGTTAACACAGCAAGTGTCTGTATTTTATAGAAACACATACTGTACAGTAGAAGACTAATTATTCAAAGTCATCGTGACAGAATCTGTTCCAAAAGATCAAACTTTTCCAGATAACCATAAGACTTTTGTATCTTACTTCTCCTCTGTTTACTGTAAGTGATAACAACCTTCATCATTTAGATCTGTCTTAAAAGTGTCTGTTTCTGTGCATATATATCTTTCAACTTCTAATTGTTTGTTTGATTTATAAATGTAAAGTAATTACCTACATAGTCACTTACTGTTTGTAATCATTTTACTCTATTCTTCTTTAATCTTATTCGCATCAACACATTCTATTCTACCGAGGCTTGCTTTACTAGTTGACGGTCGTTTGGTTTCTTACATAATAAATGTCCAATTTGAGTAATGAAGTAATACTGCATTCATTTTTTTTTGTCTTCAGTATTTTATGGGGATAAATCCAATTACAGTTTATCAACATAAGGCAGTAATTGTTTGGAAGCACTTTCCTTAGGTAGTACAGATTCCAAAAACAGAATATTTTAGGGTTTATTAAAAAAAGTATAATGTTGATCAGATCTGTTAGGAAAAAGGTGGCCTAAGTTTATTTTATGTTGTTTTAGTTTTAGAGACATGATACAGTAGTTATACTTCCATTTCTGAGTATTGTTTGGAATATGGCATGTAAATGGTTTACAACAAAAATAATCTGATGTGTCTGAAAAAGTTCTCTGTCAAGCAGTAATTATTTAAAGATAAAGAATATTAATGTCCTGAACATGAGTTTTAGCCAAGGTTAAAATGACTTGAAATATACTGGTATTTCCTTATGTATGAGCATTCTAAACATCAAACGATGTGTGTAACCAAGTAGTGTATTATGTATGTAGATAATTACTGCATTCACTTATGTAACTTAAATGTGGAAATAAGTATATAAAACCCTGTACTGTATTTGTGTCTAAAGTGCAATTCTTTATACAACTATGAGTAAAAGACATCTTAACAAAAGCTGTTGTTAGTTCAGTGAGGCATCTGAGTCACATTTCTAGATTCTTGTGCGGTCATGTAAAGGATTAGTTCCTAAACAACAGATAATATTGGAGCAAAGAATATTAGGGAAGTTGAACAGCCAGGTGAAAAGTAAAAGGCAGAAAGTAATGCAACTGAGGCCAAAAGCATGTTGCAAAGCTCACAGTAGGTGTTACCTCCTACAAGGTAACAAAATATGTAAAATGACAATTTTTCCACTAATGTTTTCATGTTGATCAATAATGTTTGTAGTGTATCTTTTTAAGAGATAAAAGCTTTTACAGTGTTTTGGTAAGTATAATGAAACATCATTTTATCATAAAAATGTCATTTTTTAACTAGGGTTGAGGGTGTACACTGCTAAAAGCACATGAAGTTATGGATTTTGACCTGCAATTGCAAGTGATTTGCAAACAAATACAGACAGAGCAACACATTTTTTTAAAGTGAATTAATATGTATCACAAATTTTAAACACTAAATGATTTCAGTTCTTGGCATTTTATTAGTGCATCGTTGGAAATGTGTTTATGGTCGAAAGACTTGAAGTGGTGTTCTTCAGATCTTGCCTACACTTAATTCTGTATAATGGCAGCAGTAAATATGAATATATTACTCTTTTTATCATAAAGTGAAACTGTCTGGGGATAATAGCTAAATGGAAGGCACAAAGATTGTTTGAATTTTTCAGTGACAGAAATTGGTATATTGTTTACTGTAGATTTTTATATAAGTAACTTACCAAATAGTTACATAGCTATAGTTTCTACTTTACGTGGCAGCTCAAAATTCAAAATTTGCGGTAGCACTCTTGTTTTGGGTGTAGGTATACCGTCCCTTCCACTGTCTGGGAAGAATAGGTACAGCGTAGCTAAAGAGCTCAATTCGTTTCTGCTGGTTAATGACTGAACACCAGTTATTAGTAGCTCTTGTTTCGTTTTCGCCGGATGGTCGGAGATTGTCTTTGGTGAAGTACTCTTTGCTTTTGGTAGCGCAGCTATCCAGCTTAGCTAGAATTTGGTTTATTTCTTCGATTGTGACCTGTCTAATTGGAATTTTAACCATTATGTCGGACTCTAAGTTTGTCTAGCATTAGGTACTGCAGTAAAGGCTGCAAAACTAGACTCACTTCTGCAAAATATGACTCATGTACCATTTGTTGTACTTGTAGGGAACAAATTCGTTCTCCGAAATTGAATTGTGACAAATGTAAAGACTGGGAGAAGGGTAAATGGAAGACTTTACAGACACACTTAAACAAATTGCAGCATGATCGAATTAGAAAATCTACAGCTAGGGCCGAAGCTAAGGCTTCCGCTAGTTTAGGCCATTCTCCAGGAGTTGATATTGATGTTATGCCTATCCCTTCAATGCCTGTGACAGCTTTTTATCCCATTTCCAGTCCTCCAGCTTTTCCTGTCACTCCATTACCTAGCTCTCATTCTGCTGAACCCAGTGCCATTGCCAGCTTAGAAGCACAGGTAGATAAAAAATTTAATTTACTTGTCAATACTGTTTCCCAGATTGGAAACTCTGTGAAGGTCCTAATGGACAAATTTAATAGTGTAGTGTAGTGTCGAGTGAAGTGTCAGTGGAGGGGGTGGATGTTCGTCCCACCGATGCTCCTAGACCAAGGTCCCTGCTAAACTCCCCTTGCCAACATGGGAGGAATCAAACTGGCAGTCCAAGTGAGGTTGGTGGGGTTTGCCCACGAGCAGTCGTTGTCTCATCCGAGCCTGTTTTCCTCCATTCCCAGGCTGTAGAAGAACGCCGTTGGAAAGGGGTTTGAATGGATGTGCATGACCTATCTTCAAGTGATTCAGATTCTCCCGCATCAAAGAAATGCAGTGACCGTTTTGCCAGTGTTTCTAGTCCATTGAAAAGGCCAGGCGCTTCAGTGGATTCAGATTCGCCCCCATCTCGTAAGTGAGCTGTAGAGAGAGAACGTAGCCCTCTCCTGTCTTGTAGTTTTTGAGAGTCGCCAGCAAGAGATTCTCGCTCCCATTCAGGTGCAAAAGTGCGTTCCGACCCCAAACGAGTGTGTGCCAGTCCAGCTCATGGGCGCCAAGAGTACGAGCACCCAGTGTACATTAGTGGTGTGCATAAGCGCCAACTCAAAGGTTGTTCGGCATCAGAGGTTTCATCTCTAGAGCACCCAGTATCTGAGTGCCCATCATTGTCCGAGCACCCATCATCGTCTGAGCGCCCGTGGCATGAGCCTGCAGTTTTCACCTTGCCTGTTCATGGACGCCCAGATTCTGGGTTAGAAGAGCCCATGTTTGACCGCTCCGAGCGGGAACGTCAGATCGCCGAGCGCCCATCCTTGGGGTACCAAGTGTCCACAGACAATGCAGTAGCTTCCAAGGAGTCAGTGTTTGCTTCAACAGCGGGTGGGCACACAACGTCCGTGCATCCAGTCACTGGGGACGCCTCTCTCGAAGGCCTCCCCACTTCTGATTTTTTCTAGACCCCGTAAGGAGAATTTCCAGTATCGGATGCCGCAAGAGAATTTCCGTCCGTTGCTCAAGATCCTCATTGGCGCTGCTTCAACTTCGACTTGATAAAGCGGTGAGCCTTCTTCAAAAGCCAACTCCAGTAATGCAAGACACTGTGGAACCCCCAGGATCACCTGCTTTGTCAGTCAAGGAACCTGCAGAAGAGGAGCAACCTGCCTCTCATTACTCGGCACTGGTCAGGTTTTTCCTGGTCTGTTACCTGTCATTCTTCTGTCCAGTCGTCCCTTTATCGCCGGGTTCGGCCTACTTGATGTGACAACCACCAGGTACTGCCAGACTGCTGTGTATGGTGTTGTCTTCATCGTCGAAGACAGCTTTCGACCTCATGGATGCCTGGCTAGCAGAGAAGAGGGAAGTCAGGAAGGCGGTTTTCTGTTCGCCTCCCTCTCGTTTGACAAGGCAGAAGTACTGTATATGTCTTATGCAACTGGAGAAGCTCCATCCTTGGGAGTTTCTGCCTCCTCTCAAGGGGACGTCTCCAGCATCATAGGTGCTTCTCGTCGCTCTGCTTTCTCATTGGCTAGAATTCTCTTCACAGCCTCAGAATTAGGCCATCTTAAAGATATGTTTAAAGTCTTCGAGATCTTTTGTTTTCTGGATTGGATGGTGGGGGCCCCTAGCTAAGAAAATAGAAGACTTTACGTCCCTTCAAGAGAACTTCGCATTGGACTGGCTGGGAGTACTAGGGTGCGCAGATAGAGCCATAAGAGATGGAGCACTAGAGCTAGCAACTATCTTCACAACAGGAGTCTTCAAGAAACGAGATTTGTGGTGCTCGTACACGGCAAAGGGAGTCACCCCATCCGAACATTCTTTGCTTCTTTTTGCACCTCTGGACGAGACTAGTTTGTTCCCGCAGGACACTCTGGAACGGGTGTCAGTGGATCTACAGAAGAAGTCAACTCAGGACCTCCTCACGCAATCCACCAAAAGGACTAAGTTCCCTGCACGAGCCACTACAAGTACAACTACTAGAATGTCATCACCCCTGCAGCAACAGCCCTTTGGAGGTTCTAGAGGTCATTTCCATTCCCGACCTAGAGCCCACCTCTGAACTTCCAAACCAACTAGGAAACCCATTAACAAGACAACACTTCGAAAATGAGACGTCCATCCTCTGTGTTCCAGCGGGAGCAAGACTTTCCCATTTCTGGACAGAATGGAAAAAGAAGAATGTGGGGCCATGGGTGCTCAAAGTATTGAAAGAAGACTATGCTATCCCTTTCAGGTGAAACCTCCTTAGTAACCTCTCCCATCAGCTTAACAGCCTACTCTGTAGATTCAGAGAGGTTTTCGTCCTTATCTCGGGAAGTGTCAGCCCTACTAAAAAAGACAGCCGTGGAAGTAGTCGAGGATGTAAACACGGGGTGGGGGGTTTACAACTGCCTCTTTGTGATTCCCAAGTCATCGGAAGGATGGAGACCTGTCCTGGATGTCAGTGCCTTGAACCTCTTTGTTCAAACAACAAAGTTCAAAATGGAGATGAATCAGTCAGTTTTGTCAGCCATCCATCAGGGAGACTGGATGGTTACGATCAACATGCAAGATGCTTACTTCCACATACCAATTCACCCGGACTCCAGGAAGTATCTGAGATTCGTGTTCCAGGACAGAGCCTTCCAGCTTCGGGCACTCTGCTTTGGACTCTCCACAACCCCTCAAGTTTTTACCCAGGTACTCGCTCCCCTAGTGAAATGGCTACATCTTGTGGGGATAAACATCTCTCTGTACCTGGACGATTGGCTCCTACACTCCCCCTCGAGATCTCAGTGCACGGAGGACCTGCAGAAAACTCTTCATCTTGCCCAAGATTTAGGCCTTTTAATAAACTTCAAGAAGCCACAGTTAGTCCCGACTGAGTTTTCAGGCTTTTCCATCCCAACAGAGGATACTAACTTGCCGCAGGAAAGTCCAGGACTTTGTAACTTGCCACTCCTGCTCAGCCAACGCATGGACGAGTCTTCTGGGAACCCTCTCTCCCATAGAGAAGTTCGTTCCATTGGGCAGGCTACATACAAGAGCACTGCAGTTTTACCTCAAGGCCAATTGGAAAAGGAAGTCGTTCCCAGATTCGTTCATTTTCAACATCACTCTCCAGATAAAAAAGGACCTCAGGTGGTGGATAACAGAAGACAGATTCACAACAGGAAGGTCTCTGGCTCCAACGAACCCCGACCTAATGTTATACTCAGACGCTTCGGATCTGGGTTAGGGAGCTCTTCTCAACGATATGAAGGTGTCAGGAACATGGTCGCCTACTGAAAGAAACCTCCACATCAATGTAAAGGAATTAAAATAGATTCAACTGGCACTTCAACACTGTGCAATGCTAACCTTCCACAAGACAGTAGTGGTTCATTCAGACAGCATGACCGCCCCAGCTTCAATCAAGAATCAAGGAGGGACCCATTCTTTTACGCTCTACGCAGCGACAAAGGAGCAACAAGGCCCAATTAGTGACCCGCTTCATTCAGGGCAAGATGAACGTCCTGTGGACGAATTGAGTCTTGGCAAACGGGTCCTACTGACGGAATGGACACTTAATCCACAGGTATGCACCGACCTGTGGAAGCTATGGGGAAAGCCGTCAATAGACCTGTTTGCGATGTCAAGGAACTATCGTCTTCCATTGTATTGTTCCCCGGCTCCAGACCCGCAAGCATGGGCAACAGATACCATGTTGCAGGACTGGTCGATCCTCGACCTTTATGCCTTTCCTCCCTTCAGCATGTTGAGGGAATTGGTAAGAAAGTTCAATGCACACCGACTTGTCAGTGACCTTAGTCGCTCCCTTTTAGCCACACAAGGAGTGGTTCTCAATCTGTTGGGCCTTTTGACGGACTTCCCAAGGCTACTTCCTCAGAAGAGAAGTCTTCTCAAACAGCTGCACTTCCTCCAATATCATCAAGGGTTATCCACTCTCACACTGACAGGCTTCAGACTGCCAGGGAGCTTGTCAGAGCGAAAGGATTTTCGAGGAAGGCTGTAGAAGCTGTTGCTAAGTGCAGGCGACAATCTTCCTCTGCAGTCTACCAATCCAAGTGGGCAGTTTTTCTGAAGTGGTACTGGGAGCGAAATATCTCCTCTTCTCAAATGTCTGCAGCCCAAGTCGCAGATTTTCTGTTATATCTTAGAACATCGAAAGGACTCACAACATCTACCATCAAGGGTTACAGAGCAATGTTGAGTTCAGTATTCAAACATAGAGGAGTAGAACTGTCTTCAAACCAAAACATCAGTGATTTAATCAAACATTTGAATACTAGTAAGCAAGTTAAACCCTCGGGAGTCGCTTGGAACTTGGATGTGGTCCTCAACTGGCTGTCAGAGTCACCGTTTGAACCTTTGGATTTATCGTCACTTCGGAATCTTACGAAGACGACATTATTCTTGATGGCACTGGCTATAGCCAAGAGAGCCAGCGAGCTTCATGCCATCAATAAAAGGATAGGTTTCTCACAAGACAATGCTGTATACTCGCTAATTTTGGATATTTTGGCCAAGAATGAGGATCCAGCTAACCCTTGGCCTCGCTCCTTTTCAATTAAGAGCCTGTCAGAAGTACTAGGTCCATCCAATCAAGAGAAAGTCCTCTGTCCTGTAAGAGCCTTGAGAGTATACCTTGAGAGAACCAAAAACCTAAGGGGATCGGTAATCTTTGGTGTTCTGTGAAAAACCCCAGACGCCCTTTGTCCAGGAATGCTTTATTCTTTTGAAGATCTGTGATTTAGGAAGCACATTCAGGAGTTCAAGATGATTTACTACCCTTGTGTAAAGTAAAGGCTCATGAAACGAGAGCCATGGCTACGTCTTTGACTTTCTCTCTTCAATTTTGCAAACAACATTTTGGAGGGGCAAGTCAGTGTTTGCCATGTTTTACTTACAGGACATTGAAACAGTGTACGAAAAATGCAGTACTTTAGGTCCATTCTTCACAGCTGGCATGGTATTGGGGGGTGAAGGATAGGAGGAAGATGGAGGAACGCCTTTTTTTTCCTCTGTCCACTATCCTTGAATAAGGATAGTTGTACTTTTTGGGAAGTCTGGTGGACACTTGAGTCGTGAGTGTCACCAGTCTGTATTGTATGGTTTTAGCTAAAATTTTCGTGTGGTGTAGGTTAATTTTATCTGGTCTTTGTTGTTCTGTTGCACTGCACCCAGGGCAAGGGCATATCCACATATTATTTATGTGACCCTTTGGGATTGTTAGCTTTGGCAGCCTGCGATTAACCTCCTGTGTTGCAAAGCACCCACTCAAGTAGAGGTGACCCTTGGCTTTACTGCCATGCCTCTGCAGGTCGAGAGGAGCTACGACCAGAGGCAGTACCCATCTGCTGTTGCTCCCTCACCAGGTAAGGTCACAACAAGCGTTTCAAGATGCTAGCTAATGTTCTATTCCAAATTCGTCTCCATAGAGTTTTTTTGTGGTAGTATACATCCATTCATCCCACCTCCAATCAATGTGGGATTCAGCTATGTAATTAATTGGTAAGTTACTTATATAAAAATGACATTTTTATAATAAAATAAAGTTTTATATATACTTACAAATAATTACATGATCGGAGCCCTCCCTCCTCCCCTCTCAAGGACATAGAGCATAAACGAATCGAGCTCTTTAGCTACGTTGTACTTGTTTTTCCCCGATAGTGGGCGGGGTGGTATACCTAGCCCAAAACAAGTGTGCTACCGTAAATTTCAAATTTTGAGCTGCCACGTAAAGTAGAAACTATAGCTATGTAATTATTTGGTAAGTATATATAAAACTATTTTATTATAAAAATATCATGCCTTAGGATAACATTTCAGTAATGATAATACTGTAATAGTGTAGTAATATAGACATATAAATAAAAAGTACCTGTATAAGGTTTTAGTTTACATTTCTTCAGCCCCATCTGCATTTCTAACAGGTGATTGTCATTTGATTTTAATTTGTTCCCCTTGCTACAGCCTTTAACTTTCATGTTGCAGTTTTTGCCTCATGGATAGATGAATTCATTCAGGCTAGCTATGTAAGTTCATAAAATGGACTTGATGGTCTGGTTAAACTTTTTTTGCAAACAGTACAAACTTTATTACAAAGCTTTATTACCATCTTTATGCTTCTCATATTTTACAGGTATTCTTTGGTGATCATACCTAAAAATTGGGGACTCTTCAGCGTTAATTTGTTTGTGGCTTTTACAGGCCTTTATCAGCTTTCTCGTATTTATATGTAAGTATTGTACTGTAAATAATTTTTTTGTTAAAAGAATCAGTTTTATGTAATTGTTCAAGGTTAATTAATAAGGAGTTTATTTTATTTTCCTACTCTTAAAGAAGGACATATGTGGTCACTTCCCAATTTTCATTATGAATTATCTTAAAAACCATACATTTTGTGTAAATGGATGATATTTATTGCCAACATTTATAGGGTAGAAAATACAGTTCCTCAGTGTTTTATTTTTGTAAAATTTTTTCTTCACTATACACAACCTTACCAATCAAATACCTACTTGTGATAAAAACACTGTATAGATGACTTCACTATTTTTACACTGCCTTAATCTGCCTTAATGTTGCAACACAGCATATTCTTAATACAGTAGTATTAATTACCATGAGAATTCTTTTGGTTTCTTCTCTAAAAAACATATTTTCTCCCATATAAGAACATACCTGGGCTTTATTTGTCGGTTTTCAGTTTTATGTATCAAAAACAAATGTTTGTATATCAGATAAAGCATGATTATAACATTGAATTATAAGTAACTTAAACTACAGTTCAAAAGACACTTCAGGTGTCTGCCTTGTAGCCAGTATAAAAGTATCTCAAACAACATGAGTATTGCAGTCAGTTTTGATGTTACTGGCAGAAGCTACAGTTTTATCAGTTATAGGTTACAGGAATTAGATATAGGGATTGACTTCTGACTCAACAATGGAAGACTCAGAATGTGTTCTGGAGCCTTAAAGTCTTCCTCTAAAAAGTTTTGAGTTGAAAGCAGTGAATCAGCTTTATCTGTACATGCAAAATTGCTATGAAGATATTAGCAAGTAATTCATCAGATAAGGAATTGTTTGAGGAAAGAAATATTCTCGTAAATGAACATATAGTTCATAAAGCCTATGTATAGGTAGCATATTGCTGTACTCCTCCTCATCTGTTAATATATGGAGTGCAAATCCATTTCTTCTATTGACCAAGAAAAAACATGCATATACAGTACTCCTTAACATCACAACTTTCAGTGAAAAATATGAGACATAAATGTACAGACCTAAGTTTATACTAGTGGGTCCATATCTCTTTTGAGTGAGGGATATTTTCTCATATCTTGCAGTAAAGCAAGTTAATTTTCATAACTTAATACATGTATCTCAAGAATGATTGCCTGAAAACCCTATTTGTTTGACGTATTAAACATTCATTCTGCAAGTTATAAAAAATGGATTTTGACAAAGGAAAAATCTATTTCTGAGGGAGGCCCCATGTCACCCGGTGAAATCCATACTAACACAAATTTCTAGGTATAAATATTGCTAAATATACCAGAGAAAAAAGCTTTCAGGAATGCTGGAGTTACTACCCCCAGATCGAGCGACTTCCATATGGAAGACGTCGGTATAACCAAGGGTGAGTGAAAGAATCACAACCACAGAGCTACACTCGATAGACATCCCCATGTCAAAATCCCCCGGGAAGAGTAGAGAGCCGTTCCAGCCCTTACACTCACCCGCCCGCCAAGCGGCAACTCCAGCGCCACCTACACTCATTCCAGACTAGCACCACCCCCGGGCTTGTCATGTGCAAGAAGGGGGGGAAACCAGGCCCTGGGAGGGTCACCGGGTGACATGGGGCCTCCCTCAGAAATAGATTTTTCCTTTGTCAAAATCCCTTTTCTGAGCTCGGCCCCATGTCACCCGGTGAAATAGTAACAGAGAATCATGCCAAGACTGCAAAGCTAAAAAGGAAAAATTTTTAGAACAAGGAGATTTGAACAAAAACACATGCTATGAAATACAGATTTAATGATCATATCTCTCTATAGAAAAGCATCCCATAACAGTAAGAACAACAACTTAACTTTAAGAACAATGTACAAAAATAGATTACAAATCAATTACAGGTGGAAAAGGATACACCCAACAAGATAAATTCACAGACAATCAAACATTAACTTAAATCTAAGGATAAAGAGAGACATTACAACATGAAAAATTATTGAGGTACATGGAGCATAAATAAAAACAGTTCCAGTACCTCTAAGACAATCCAAATTCACAGCATATTAAGATACAATCACCAAGGCAATCCATAATACGGGCAATAGTAACATCAATTATGAGGAGCAAGGCAGTGAGGCATGATTGAACCGGAAGAGCAGGCAGAGAAATAAATGAGGCAGGCGGGCGGGGGGGGAAAAGGAACAGGATTAAGGATTATTTGGGTGGGGGGATGACACTCCCCACAGCCACTGCAGCAAATTTCAGGGCTTCGAGTGATTTTAAATAGTGGCGCTTAAACACTAGAGGTGATTTCCATCCTGTATACTTGGTAAGTTCAGCAAAATCCATATTATGGAAATAATTGGTAGAGGTAGCTACCGCATGACGGATATCATGAACCTTGGGGACTGAATCCTGGTTGGCTTGTTTAATAAAATATAGAATTTGCTGCCTTATAGCGTTCAAAGAAAGAGTTCCACCTTTCTCCCTGATAAAAAAGAGACCCGACTTACACTGTGGAGTTCTAAGTAGGTAAGACTTTAAGGTATGAATTGGGCATAAGGACTGGTCCTGTGGAAGAGGCACCACCTTCCAAGGGGACCACCTGTCCTGAGGGTCTTCATTTTTAGCTAGGAACCTGTGATCAGGGGAAAGAAGGACTTCTCCGGACGGAAGGAAATCAACATGATCATCACCTCTAGCGAGAGCGCTGAATCATATTGCCTGAGAGTAGACTCTCTTTTATCAGATTCTAAAAACAGAGTGTTAGCGGAGTCAATATTTGCTCCCTTATTAGCAGCGAACTTTACAAAGTCCATAAAACTAGGGCATTCTGAATTCTTAAGGAAGCTGACACAGTCTTTGTTTGTACTACTTGGGTCAGTCTGGGACTGGGAATCTGATGACTCTGCAACTTGAGCTCCTGAAGTAGAGGAAACCAGTTGCTCTTCGGCCAATAGGGGGCTACTAGAGCCAGTTGGTCTTTGAATGACCTGAGTTTGTGTAGTACTTTCAACAGTATGTTTATTGGGGGAAACAAGTAAATTCTCTCCCAATTGTTCCAATCTATGGTCATCGCATCCATGGCATAAGCCTGAGGGTCCAGGTTCGGGGCTACATAACAAGGAAGCTTGTGGTTGCTCTCCGTAGCGAACAGATCCACCTGGAGTCCCGGAACCCGGCAGCGAATCCAATTGAATGACTCTCCGTCCAGAGACCACTCCGACTCCAACGGAGTGGTCCTGGACAGGGAATCCGCCACCACGTTCCGTACCCCCGCTAGGTGGGTGGCTGACAGATGCCAACCGTGCTTGTTCGCCAGGGAGAAGATAGCTACCACCACCTGGTTTACGCGACCCGACTTGGAGCCGCCCCTGTTGATGCAATGAACCACCACAGCGCTGTCCAACACCAGCCTGATATGAATCTGGTTGGCGGGGCGGAGCTTTTTTACGGTTAGAAACACCGCCATAGCTTCTAAGGTGTTTATATGGAACTGTTGGAACATTGTAGACCATGTCCCTTGTACTTTTTGTTTTGGTGAATACCCTCCCCAGCCGCTTAATGAAGCGTCTGTGTGAATCACCAGCGCCGGAGGAGGGAATTGAAGCGGGACTGACTTTGACAGGCTACTGACTGTGGACCATGGCCGCAGCCTCGCCTTCAAGATCCGTGGGATAGAAGAGACCCTATCTCTGAGCCTGACATTGGCTCGTCTCCGCCACACTCTGTTTATGTCTTTTAACTTCGCTTTTAAGAGCAGGTCCGTCATTGAGGCAAATTGAAGGGAGCCGAGGATCCTCTCTTGGGACCGGCGGGATGCTGCTTTGTCCTTCAAAAACCTCCTGGTAAGGGAGGCAATCTCTTTCCGCTTGGATGGCGGAAGGGATAGCCTGTACGAAGACAGGTCCCACTGGAGGCCCAGCCACTGAAACCGGGACTCCGGAGTCAAGCGGGACTTCTCCCTGTTCAGCTGGAACCCTAACGATTCCAGGAACTTGATGACTATGTCCGTAGCCTTCCGGCACTCTTGAACTGTTGGAGCCCAGATTATCCAATCGTCCAGGTACGCTGCTAGGGAGATTCCCTGGGACCGGAGCTGTTGAACTACTGTCTCCGCCAGCTTTGTAAATATCCTGGGGGCTATATTGAGTCCGAAAGGCATGACTCTGAAGGAGTAGGCTTGTTTCCCTAGCCTGAAACCCAGGTAGGGAGAGAAGTTCCGCGCACCCGGGACGTGATAGTAAGCGTCTGAAAGATCGATAGAGGTGGTGACGGCTCCACGCGGCAGTAGAGTCCATACTTAAGCCACCGTAAGCATGCGAAACTTGTCGCATTTTATATAGAGATTTAGACGCGACAGATCTAGAATCACTCTTTGCTGATCGGAACCTTTCTTTGGGACAGTGAACAACCTGCCTTGGAACTTGAGGTGCCTTACTTTCTTTATTGCTCTCTTGTTGAGCAGTTCCGTCACATATTCCTCCAGGACTATGGAGGAGGGTTGGTAGAACCTGATCAGAGGAGGGGGATCTTTGATCCAACCCAGACCCTGGACGTGCTGTGTGCCCAAGGACTGAAGGACCACTGGTCTCTGAACCAGGTTTACCTGACTGGTCTCAGTGGGAGGAAGCAGGTTTGTTTCCTCTACCACGCCAACTTTTCCCTTGGAGGCAGAGCCAGGTTTACCTCTGTATGGGGCTCGACCTCTACCCCCTTAAGCTCCTATTAAGGCCGTGAAAGACCCCCCGGCCCTCATAGGTAGAATTGTATGCCGGAGAGGAGACGTACGAGGGTGCAGCAAGAGACTGGGCTGGTTGGACCAGCACAAATTGTTGGGGTTGAGCCTTGGAGGTGGAGGGTTGGCCCACCGCCGAGACTGGGACTGCCTGAACGACCGACTGGTGAAAAGGTCATTTATGGCGACGAAAACGTTTCCCAGACTTAGACTGGGATGTACCAGACTCCGGGGTTTTCCGCTTGTAGGCGGAGATACCCCAACGAGAACGAAGGCTTTGGTTGGCTCTGGTAGCCTCGCCCAGAACACTTTCTACCTCAGCCTCTGGGAACAGGTTCGCCCCCCAGATAGAACTTTTCATGAGCTTGTTAGGCTCATGACGTATGGTGGCATCCGCAAAGATGAACTTGCGGCACTCAAACCTTGCCACCATAAAGTCATACAGGTTTGACTGAAACCCTGCTAACAGGGATTTAGCCAGAACCTGAAACAGGGGTTCCTCTGCGAAGGAGACGGCGGTTGCTTCTGTTATACACAGGGAGTTCAAGGATCGGCCTAACCGAGACCGGGCCTCAAACTCCGCCTTCAGCAAAGCTTCCGGGATCTTGGGAAGCTGTTCGCTAAACTGGGAAGATGCACAATCAGCGTCCAATTTACCCACCGTAAAAGTGGACGGAGCGTCATTCCAGAACTCCTCACCTCCCAGGAATACCAGGGATGTGGAGTCCGTCTCCCTCAGCTGAGGCAAGGGTTTGCCGTCAAAGCAAGCCTGGGCCGTTGCTAGAGCGACCTTGTTAAGGCAGGGAGTGGGCAAATTATCCCCCAAGGAGAACATGGTGTAATTCCCCTTGAAAGGCGTCAGTTTAGTGTTCTCAGCCTGCCACTCCGTAAGACTGCGCAGGAGAGCAGACTGCACTTGGTCTCTTGGGAAGATCACTGTCTCCCTAGGGACCTTATCCGAGCGTACCCAGGCTTCCTCCGTCAGCCTAACGAAGCCTGGGTAAGGGCGCAGGAGATCAGGAGGGAAGAACTCTAACTCCTCCAGACGTCTCGTGCCAAGACCTTCAATAGTTAAGGTGTCTTCGTGCCGAATGGCACGAAGAGCAAAGCGCCATGGGTTCCCTACAGCGAAGGGAGGGAGGTCAGCCGTATCAGGGATCCCGTACTGTGGATCGGCCCCGCCGGAGCGAGCCATACCCGCCAGTAGAGAATCGTGGCTGTGAAGCTTCTCCGCTATTTTGGAGAGCTTTGCGTCAACCTCCGCCGAGAACCTCTCGAGCAAGGAATTAGCAAAGGCCTCAGGGTCAAAGGTAGGCTGGCGAGGAGAGCTTGGTTTAGATGCTCTCTTACTCGCGCCATTGCCCGAGGTTCCTAGTTTGCTCCCGGAGGCCACAGGTACGGCGACCTTGGCCTTCGACGGGGGGAAAGAAGATGCTTTCCGGGAAGACGAGGACTTATAGCCCTTCGCCTTCCATGAAGTCTTCAGCTTCAACTTGGGGACAGCAGATGGGGCCCTGTCCCGCAAGATGGAAGACTTCTGAAAACCTGAAAAGGAAGAAGTAGATGACGATGGGGAGTCAAAAAGGGCGCCCGCCCCCGTAGCCTCACTTACCTCTCTACCTACCCCTTGGTCCGGCTCCGTGTTCATTGGTTCCAGGTCCAAATCTAAGGCGGCGACGTCCTCCGAAACTCCTTTGTACAAAGGGTCTTCTTGGGGTGGCTGGGTCGCGACTTGTATCTGCCGGATGATTGGGGCAGCCAATTCCGCCGGGACAGCAGCAGCCACCCGGGCGCCGGGGTAGAGCAGGTCTCGCAAGTTGGCGTCGAGGACGTAAGGACTCCCCGACGGCACGTTCCTCCAAAACCCAGCCACCCAGGCGCGGAGGGACTCAAGGGCCTCCTTCTTAGAGGACTCGACAGCCTGAGGGAGAGAAGGAAGTCACAAATAACACATTGTAGCATAAGGATATGAACTACAATATGAGCATATATCAGACTGGAAAAAACGTGAGTGACGAAAGGTGATAGCTTACCGATTCGTCCTGGACAGTGTTGACGAAGGCGAAGCAAACCTCACAGCCGTCAGGATGCCAAACGATAAGTTCATCCAACCGGACCGCACAACCAGCGTGGGTCCGGCACACCACATGCCCGTAGGGTTGATGGAGGGTGGCGGTGCATCCAGGCTCCTCACAACGCACAGTCTGTAAGTGTAAAAAGTACATGAACCTAGCACTCTAAGAAACTTAAACTAGGCAGGCATGGGTATTTCAATCTACCACCGGAGTACTCCAGAGGGAAGAAAACCCCTGTCAAAGACGGGCCTACTAGATAATAAATTAAATAAAGCGGTAAGCAAGGTGCTCTCCGACCACCGGAATACTCCGGTGGAGCGAGAGAGCTGAGTCAACTGGGTCCTACCACAAGGGATGCCGGGAATAAAAAACGGCGGAACCCGAGGGCAGGACACCGGACTCCAAGGACAAAGTAATGACTAGTGGCGGAGTGAGCAGCTCACTCCGCTAGTGGATAATCATACATAAAATAAAAGAGATGGTAACAAACTGGTAATAAACAAATGCATCACACCTTCTGGAGTCCGGAAGCACCCCCTCCGGAGATCCCCAACCTCTACCGCTAGAAAACAGAAGAAGGGTGAGGCAACCAACTACGCGAGGCCACAAGGGCCGGAGAAAGTGCCAGCCAACCCAACTAAAGTAATCTCGAACATCACGAACTCAGGGAGAGGACGAGGAAGGAAACCCAAGAATGTTTGAAACCCACTCAAGAGCAAGTTAACGAAACATCGAGCCAAGCACACTGCCACCGGAGACTTGCCCTGGGAGAGAGCGAATCCCTCCACCAGGGAAAATCCCCAGACTCAAGAAAACGCCAGTAGACGTCACCCACGCACGAGGCAAGAGCTGGTTAGGGTTAAGAGGAGGGAGGGGGGAAGGGTTGGTGGGGCAGGGAAGAGAGTAGGCCCGAGCCAGTGAAAACAGGAGACTGGGGAAGATACTTCACCCGCTCAACTGCAGTCACACACCACGCCAAGTAAATTAATACTAGCCGTGGAAGGACGTAGCCTACCTCAGGGGAAAGTGACCTAAGTACTCGCCAACTCACACCTAGTCATAGCCTAGGTCAACACCTGCACCTAGGCATAGCCTAGGCTAACAGGTTGGGAGAAGGAAAGGAGGGGAAGGAAAAAACGGGAGAGAAATTTCCGAGCTGGAAACCAACCCGAGCCGAACGAAAGAGAGGATGCCATAACAGCAAAGAGGAGACACATCCATCGAAAGTTTTACCCTTCTGAGAGAAGGGGAAGACAATGGGGCTCATTCTACCACTCAAACAATGGCCCATGGAAGGAACAACAACAGAAACTTCCTCAACCTGAAGATTCCTACCCGACACCTAACCTAACTGGGGAGAGCGGGAGACCCAGGAAGGCTAATAACTAGAACCAGATAAATCACCATCGGTAATAAAATATACACATAAACCATGAATACTTGTGTTCGTGCAAGGCGCATAGCCTAGCCGAGAGGAGCGACAGGGTAATACTGATGCTCCTCCGCACATAATTTAGGGCAAAAAACAATAACACCAGCACGACAATAATTTAATAAAGCGGCTAATACTGTCAATGGGAACACACCCTGGCGGAGGAATCCAAGCGGGAAATGACGGGAACCCTAATGAAGGAACCCGACAAGTGGATCAAAATAAATATAGAGAAACACCGATAAAACCCGCCCAGGAAACACCACCAGGGTGGAACCCAGGGGGAATAATGATAAGTAATATAACGACAAGGAGAAAACCCAAACAGAACAGGCTGGATGGGTAAATCTCGCGGTCGGCATGGCCGGCTGGGGGACGCCACGGCGTCATAACAACAATCGGACAAAACTTTAAAATAATGATTGAACCAGCCAAACTTATCATAAAAACCCCACAAGAAGATGGTACTTAACTTGGTGACAGAAAAGCTGCTCGAAGACATGCTGGTTAATCCAAAAATAGTGCAAAAACACGAGCACAAAAATTTAACAAGTGAAATCACACATGCTAGAAATGGAATGTGTGTAGGTGGCGCTGGAGTCGCCGCTTGGCGGGCGGGTGAGTGTAAGGGCTGGAACGGCTCTCTACTCTTCCCGGGGGATTTTGACATGGGGATGTCTATCAAGTAGCTCTGTGGTTGTGATTCTTTCACTCACCCTTGGTTATACCGACGTCTTCCATATGGAAGTCGCTCGATCTGGGGGTAGTAACTCCAGCATTCCTGAAAGCTTTTTTCTCTGGTATATTTAGCAATATTTATACCTAGAAATTCGTGTTAGTATGGAATTTCACCGGGTGACATGGGGCCAAGCTCAGAAAGCTAATACTGTATAAATGTTGAAATATGTTTGATCCCTGCTTGTGTGGTTTTAATGAAATAAGGGCAATGACAAAGAGTCAAAGCTGAGTATATTACAGTTAAATTAGATAAAGCTGTCTTTGCGATTGCTTGCTTGTGTTACCTTACTGAAATCCCTTATCCCTTAATGGCAGACTTTCTGGAATCATGAACTTAATCGTAATAGATTAAATGCAACACTGATGTCATTATTGTTTCATCTTCAATCTTGTCACACCAGTGTGACCCATTGATGCTTGGATGCTTTATAAAATACTCCACATGACACAGTTCCCATATACTGTTTCTAGTGTTTGATCTAAGATTTTTAAATGATATCAATGTAGACGAGTGCTCTAAAATTTGGGTTTGTTTTCTTGCTTAACAAATGGATTGTTTGGATTTTGGTCTGTATTTGGCAGTATGGATTCTTTTTCTCAGTCTTCCCTATTGAAATTTGTAAGATTTTGCAAGGTAGGTGGGTGCAAGACCAGATTAGATTAATTGACGTACGTACACACGAACTATGCATGGATCATCAAGAGCTATATTGTGATTCAGACAACTTTTGTGATCAGTGCAAGGATTAGTCTTGGGAAGAGATAGAGAAGATGATAAATTGCTGAATTAGAAGAGAAGGATAGACTTAGAAGAGAGTAAATAGAACAGTCTTGAATCTAGGTTTTCTTTAGAATTAACACCTGGTCAAAAAGGTAGAGATAAGTCTGTAGTTTCTTCTGTAGTGGATGTAGATCTTTCTACACCCAAATGTCAGTTCAGGGTAGTAGGCTAGATTTAATCAGGTAGATATTGACTCAGTTAAATCTAGAATTGAATTTTGTGCAACAATTTGAATCTTTTGCATCGAATGTGTCCAGTGCACTGGCAGAGACAGTGTCCTCTTTTTCCTTTGGCCAATCCACAGATGCAGCCTTGCCTGTCATCTCAGCACCCCTGCTGATAGGTCTGGTAGTCCCGGAGTTTCCAGACGAGGACTATCATCCCAGGATGTTCAAGGACTGTGCCCTCTGTCTCCTGCCTTTGTTTTCAGTCCTCCATGAACAGAGTTAGATCACGGTCACATAAGGCTAGTTATGGTAGATCTGTATCTTCTATAGGTCTAGATCTTGTGTTTGACCCTGTTGTCCCACAGTTATTCTAGCGATTCGTCCAAGCCAGATAACAGATTACGATCTGTAGTGAATGCTGCCGTTGCACCTGCAGCCATTGCTAGCATCTGAGTCTGTAGTTTGGCTATCGGGGGTA
This sequence comes from Macrobrachium rosenbergii, assembly GCF_040412425.1. Lineage (NCBI taxonomy): Eukaryota > Metazoa > Arthropoda > Malacostraca > Decapoda > Palaemonidae > Macrobrachium > Macrobrachium rosenbergii. The sequence goes on along the minus strand of NC_089777.1, from coordinate 40,410,710 downwards.
AGCATTCACACTAGGTCTTTTCTTTTATCACTGATGGTGCCAGTTTTATTTTTGACAAGGCCACTGTTAGTCCATGCCTAGGTTTTTGTGGTTTTTATTGACTTTTTCAAGTTTAGGCCAAGCATGCCAGATAGTCACATTTGCCGTTAGTTTGTCAGTTTCTGCTAGGTGTTAAGTCTGTGTACAGTTCCACATATGTCTTCAGTCTGCATTAGGTGCTTTCGAAGCCGCGAAGGCGTTATCGAGTTTACATGAGGTGTCAGGGAGTCCGCACAGTTCTCTGCGAGTCTGCACAGTTGTCAGTCAGTCCACATGGCCGACAGCAAGTCTGCACGGGTTTCAGCAATTCTGCACGGGCATTAGCGAGTCCGCACAGCCATTAGCGAGTCCTATCTCCTATCAGGGAGAGGAGCATTTAGTCTATCCCCTCAGTTTTAAGGAATTGGTTCAGTTGTGCTTAGACAGATATCTGCAGTCCTTCCTTTAAGCTATCAGTTTCTGTACTTGGGAAACTTGACTTATGGCAAATGTTGGGCTAAAGAGAGTCTCCTTTTTGAAAGTCCTCTCTCTTGTCTCCCTTGCTGTCTGCTAGGAAGACTATGGTGTATTGAGCAGGGATTTTTTCCCCTCTCTTGATACACCTGTTATGGTCCATGTTTTTCCAGCCAAGAAAGGCACAGTTGTGTCTGCTAAGCCTCATTCTTGATTCAAGAGGCTGAGAATATGTATTAAACTTGGTTGACACCATCAAAGCTATACCCCTTAGTGAATTGTACAGGACACTGCTGTGTTTGAGGGAGTTTGGTGGACTTCCTCCTTGGGCCAGGGATTCTTTGTTAAACCCTAAAGGTTTTTGTTTCCATAGCAAGATGTTATTTTTTTAAATAATAGGTGAACTGGCTCATGTCACTAGCAACTTCAGGTTCACATGGGAAAGCAGCTATGCTCTCGGTTGGTTCCTCTAGTTTCCCTCGTTAGGCAATAGTGATTGATTTCAGCTTATCCTTTTGGGAAGTAATAGACTACAAGCTATCCGTTTCTATAGCTGCAGGGACAGGAAAGGAGACAAAGAAGAGTGAAATAGTACTTTTCTCCAGGAAGGAAGAAGTGTCCTTTTGGCAGCAAGGAACCAGATTTCATTCTGCCAAAGGGGGATGTGCATTTCCTCCACTAATATCAAGATTCCTTAGTCTGATTAGCTCATCGAGCCCTCGTGTGCTGGTTGGGCCATGTCACTCAAGTGTGGGAACACTTAGTTATAGACACACTAGGGAAGTTCTTTGGGAAAGTTATTGCATTCCTTTCAGGAATTCACTGCCTCTTCAACCAGCTCTTAACAGAGAAACCTAGAGAAGAGACAGGTGTTGGTTAGGAAGTCTTTTCTCCATTAGAGACAGCAGCATTAGAGGAAGTACCAGCTATTTTGCTAGGCTTTTTACACAGACTATTTCCAGTGCCAGGGGATGGGAGGTCAGAGGACAGTCGTAGACATAAACAGGCTCAACCTCTGTGGCCAAGTGTTTCCCCTTTTTTCCATGGAATCAACCTCCATGGTCTTTAACTGTCATGGAGGAAGTGGATGATTACTGGGTACATGAACGATGCACACTCTCGTGTCCCCATTCACCAACTTTAGGGAGTGCCTACTCTCTGTGTTTGGGGAAAGACATATCAATGTTGAGCTCTTTGTTTTGGGCTGAGTTCCATACCCCAAGTTTTCACCAGGGTGCTATCCCCTTCATGAAAGTTTAACTTATTATGAGTAAAGCTACTTCTGTATCTGGACGACTGGATTATCTTTGCGAAGTCCAGTGGGTTGGCCTGAGGGCAAGAGAGCCTGTACTGGGTTTGGCAAGGCCCTAGACTTACTAAGAATGCCACAAGTCATCCCTGGAACTTACACAAAGAGTGACCTGCCTGGTCATGTGATTGATTCTGTTCTGTTCAAGGTTTTCATATGCAAGCTCAAGTAGACAGTCTGTTGTTAATCATGGGAGAATTCTCCTCCTCAGGGAGTATGCCTGCTAATGCTGACTGTGTTACTTAGGCCACTTGTCTTCTCTGGAGAAGTTAGATCCGAGTGCTTGGTTTGGATGTTACTTCTTCAGTTGCACTGGCATGGAGAGCGACTTGGCCAAACCATGAGTTGTAACCATGGAGCCAAGGACAGGTCCTTTCCCTCATTGGTCATTGCCATAGTATTGCTTCTTGCAGGGAAGTCCCTAGAGCCCCTGAACCCAGACCTCTCACTATATTTAGTTGCCTCGGGTGAGGAGGGGGTTGAGGTTATCGGGAACCAGTCGTTTCAAGGGTGTGGTCGCCAGTAGAAGCGAGTCTTCTCATTAACTGCAAGGAGTGGCTGGCCATCCAGGAGGGATTTAAGTAATATCCGTCTTCAGCGTGCCTTCTCTAGCTCATATAAGGCAAGGGGCATGAATTCGGAAACCTTGGTAGCCATCACCAGGACTTTAGCCTTTGGACAGTGGAGGGGAATATTGTCCGTTTGCCTCAGTTGGTTCTTGGTTGACTGTATGTTTGGTGGACACATCAAGTCAGCCAGGACAGGTAATCTCCTGCGATTGATCTTTACCCTGTAGTTTGCAAGGCGATTTGGAGAGTGTTCGGGCAACCCCTCCTTGATCTCTTTTCAGTGAAGCTGAATCATTGTCTCCAGCTGCATGTCTCACCAGTTCCAGGCTCTCAAGCCTAGGCAATAGATGTTATAGTTCAAGATTGGACAAACCTGTTTGTGTATGCCTTCCCTATGTTTTCACTGTTGAAGGGGGTAATCTGGGGTTGAGGACTACCAGGAACTCCACCATGTTTCTACTCACTCTTTGGTGGCTGAGGAGGCATTGGCTCCCAGTCCTTCCACATGAATAGAGTTCTTAGGCATTACCGCCATAGACACATCTGCTTTGCCAGGTGGGGACAGGGAAGCTTTACGGAAATTTCAAAATGCCTCACCTAACTGCATGGAAACTCTTGTCTAGCTCCTCAGCTCCAGAGACTTTTATAAGTCATCTAGTAGCTGTATAGATTATGGTGCAAGTTCAGGGGCAGTCCCTGTCTTCACAACAATATTAACAATGTGTGTAATAAAAATCCGCAATTAGATAGTAGATATATTACTATGTAAAATAAGCAAAGACTTTCGAACACTTGAACAGTGTTCCTCATCAGTGCTAACGTTAAAATGTAAAGTGAGGGTAGTTTTCTTATGAATAGTTTTTAAAAAATAGGGGTGGGGTGAGAAGATAACAGTTTGAAGATCAAGGAGGTTGGCACAACTGCCTGTTGAATTTGAAATAACATAACAACACCCGAACCAGCACTTCTGTGATGGGCTGTTATCTTCTCGCCCCACCCCCATTTTTTAAAAACTATTCATAAGAAAACTACCCTCATTTTACATTTTAATGGTAGCACTGATGAGGAACACTGTTCAAGTGTTTGAAAGTCTTTGTTTATTTTACATAGTAATATATTTACTATATAATAGTGGATTTTTATTACACAGGTTGTTTTTCATGAAATTGTGAATCTCTTAGCAATATTAACAATGTATAAGGGGCTGCAGTTCTTGAGAGATGCCAAAAGATTGTCTGTTTCTTCCATCAAGGCTATAAATCCATGCTAACTTAGGCGAAACTGTTTACGCTTTTCAGGTGGAATGCTGAAGGTTCTGCTAAGCTGCTTTATGGAATGTAGTCATTGACTTAAGACTTCCTTAGTGGCCCTCCTTTCTACCCCAGAGAGAGGCTTCTCTCAAGGCTCTTTCATAGAACACTCTTTCTGGTAGCCCTGGCTTCAGCCAAAAGAGTAAGTGGGTTACATGCCATATATTCATTAGTAGGGTGTTCACGTACTGGAGAAGAACTATCTTCTTTTTTTGCATCCTTTCATGCAAAGATGATGTCAAGACCAAACCTCTTCCAAGAGTTTTATCTATCCCTGCTTTAGAGACTGACTCCTGAGGAAGATGAGCTTCTTTGATGCCCTGATAGGGCTATAGGGATGTATACATTCCATCTTAACCATTAAGGAAGCACCATAGGAATCTATTTGGCACCATCAAGAATCCTTAGGTTCCTAGGTCTAAGTTGCCATGGTTTTCTTTATTAATCCTTGATCCTGAAAGGTGAAACTGCACGATGTCAGAGCAACAGCTCCATCGATTAGTTTTCATCAGCACCTGTCCAGTTTTGTCGGCACAGTGGAGGCATAACTATTGTGTTCACTTGTAACTACTTGAAGGCCATCTATATCCAGCAGGAAGACTGCCATACACTAGCACCCATAGTTGTGGCAGGGGAGATTTCTCCTAGTCTTCCCCTTATGTGTTACAAACGGGATTAGGTTTTTACTATTTCTCCCTGTACGAAACTGCAAGGGTTCTTCTTCTCAGGTTACACCAGAACAACACTCAAGTGATAACACGCTTTATCCAAGGGAAACTCAGTGTTCTGGCAGACGAATTGAGCCATCAGAAACAGATCCTTCCCACAGAATGGACATTAGACCCGTTGGTTTGTCTGGATCTGTGGAAGCTCTCACAAAATTAAATTTATTTAACAAAAAACCAGATATACAAAGATCGACTAACATATCACTACTCGTGTCCTCCAGGAATCACGACTTCCTCTCTTCTGCTCACCAGTGCTAGATCCCTTAGCATGGGCGACCGATACAGTGTTGCGGGACTGGTTGGGTAAAGATCTGTATGCCTTTCCCCCCTTTCAGTTTGGTGAGACAAGTCCTCAACAAATTTCTGGTCTCATCAAAACCTGTCCATGATTTTGATAGCCCTTCTGGCCAACAAAAGAGTGGACCCCAGATCTGCTGGAACTTCTTGCGGACTTCCCGAGACTGCTGCCACAGAAGCAACAACTTCTCAGGCAGCCTCACTTCCGACGGTTCCACCAAAACCTGTCTTCTCTGGCCCTAACAGGATGCAAAATGTTAAGCGACAGCTCCAAAAGAAGGACTTTTCAAGAGCGGCTGCGGACGCGATTGCTAAGTGCAGAAGGCAGTCATCAGATAAAGTCTACCAGGCTGAGTGGTGTATCTTGAGGTCATGTTGCAGACGAAATAATGTGTCCCCTTCTAGTACCTCTGTAACAGAAATAGCGGACATTCTACTGTTCTTACACTCCACTAAAGGACTTTCCACCTCTACCATTAAGGGCTACAGAGCAATGCTTAGCTCGGTTTTCTGCCACAAAGGAATTGGACTTATCGTCTAACCAGGATTTGTCCGATCTCATTAAGTCCTTTGATACCACGAAACTTACAGAAAAACCTTTGCTGTCCTGGAATTTAGACAGTAATTAAGTGCCTGACCAGTTCACATTTTAAGCCCATGCAGTCTGTCTCCTTAAGGCATATTACTAGAAAAACTTTTTCTGGTAGCCTTGGCCACTGCCAAAAGGTCCAGTGAAATCCATGCCTTGGACAAAAATGTCGGACTTTCTCAGGGGAATGCAGTTTGCTCCTTTTCCCTAGGATTTTTAGCCAAGAACAAATCACCATCGAATCCATGGCCTCGTTCTTTTACGATTAAGAGCTTGACTGAGATAGTAGGCCCATCTGAAGAAGAAAGAGCTCTCTGTCCGGTAAAGGCCCTTCAGTTTTATCTTCACAGAACAAAGACTGTTCGTGGTACATCAAGGAACCTTTGGTGTTCTGTGAAATATCCCTCTCGGCCTCTGTCTAAGAATGCCCTGGCGTTCTTCGTCAGGGACTTGATTTCAGAAGCTCAGTCCATGGTTAGCGAAAACACTCTTTCCTCATGCAGGGTAAAAGCCCAGGAGATAAGAGTGGTAGCTACGTCTTTGGCGTTTAAGCGCAATTTATCCCTCACGTCAATTGTGCAATCGACGTTTTGGAAGTGCAAGTCAGTATTTGAATCTCATTACTTAAGGGATATCAAAACTATTTACGACCAGTGCAGTACCTTGGGTCTGTTTTACGTGGCTGGCATGTGTTGGGGGAGGAAACGTAGAAAGCAATGTCCTTTCTTTAATCTCTTCGCCTTGCTTAGGGTGTTAAGTTTTTTGGGGAGCCTGGGAGTACTATGTACGTGGAGTACCCTCCAGTCCTTTGGTATTTTAATGGTTGGGTATTGGTGTTTTTAATTACGTTTTGGTGGTTATATTGACCATATTTATTCTGGTTATTGTGTGTGGTACTGCACCTTTTAGGGCCATCTTGTGTTCTTTGGTAGCTGTTGGAAATTAGTTCATCGATACAAAGCACCCACTGTAGTAGTAGGCCCTCAAGGCTTTACCGCCTCGCCTCTACTGGATAAGATGAGCGCCAACCAGAGGCAGCATTTACCTGTAGCAGCTCTCTTATCAGGTAGGGTTCAACAACATTGGTTTAGTGTTAGCAAATTTCTATTCTCAAACTCATTACTATTAATAATGTTTTGGGGTAGATACGTCCAACCTTCCCACCTCCATTCAATGTGGGAATCAGCTATGTAATTACCGGGTAAGTTACTTATATAAAAATGACATTTTTATAATAAAATAAGTTTTATATATACTTACCCAATAATTACATGATCGAGTTCTTATTCCTGCCCTCACTTGGACATAAGGGCATAAACGAATTGAAGCTCTTTTTTAAATTGTGATTCTTCCCCTGAAAGTGGGCGGGGCACATCATCATAACCAAAACAAACTAGTGTGACCTACAATTTCAAAGTTTTAAGCTGGCAGTTAAAAGAAACTAAAAGCTATATAATTACTGGGTAAGTATATATAAAACTTTATTTTATTATAAAAATGTCATTTTTATGATAAGATAAATTTTTTAGATACTGTCCCTCTTATCATTGAGATCCCTCCCTCCTCCCTTTGTAAGAGGTTAAAAGAAGAATGACAGCCAAATCTTTTGCTGTCTTACCTCACCCTCCAAAGGTGAGGCTGACTACTGGGAGCATTTGTTAACGATTCTTTCAATTTTAACACTTGTTGAACCTACACCAAGTAGCCGCAGATAAAGCTAATGATAGAGGGTTAGTACCTAAAAAATTTATTTAATCATAAAAAAAGGATTTTGACAAAGGAAAAATCTATTTCTGGAGAGGGGCCCGTGTCACCCGGTGAAATAGTCCATTCAGCACTTATTTCTAGGTAATTCCGTTGCTAGATACCAGAGAAAGCTAAATGAAATGCTGGAGTTACTACCCCCAGAGCGAGCTCCACTAGATGGAGTCGTGTATGGAAAAGGGTGAACTACAAAAACACGGAACCTTATCCTATAGAGATTCCCAATGTCAAAAGTCCCAACGAGAGAGGTGCCGATACAAGCCCATGCACTACTCATGGACTGTATACAAGGCAACACTAGCCGCATTCCATGTTAGCACCCACCTCACTAGAATGAAGTTTATCAAGGGAGGGAGAGAATGAAAAACAGGGTGGGTCACCCGGGTGACACGGGCCCCCTCCAGAAATAGATTTTCCTTTGTCAAAATCCTTTTTCTGGATCGGGTCCCGTGTCACCCGTGAAATAGTAACAGAGAAATAAACATCATTCTTATGCTATTAAAGACTTAAATAGAAACGTTGAAAACTAGGAGAATTCTACCCTGAACATAAGTAAGGTCCTCTAAGTTCATGTAATGAAAATAATGTAAGTGGTCACCGTCTAAGATCATGAGCTTAGAATAGCACCTGAATAGGCTTGTATTAAGAAAATACTTCCTGCCTAATAGCAGACCCAATGACAGTGCCCCCCCCTTTTTTAAAGGAGAGGACCTGACAAAATTGCAGGGTCCTGTCTAAAAAGCCTGCAAGGAGAAAACTGGACACAGAAACAGACCTTGTAAAAGGGGAGTACTTTCCAAGGTGACCACCAAAATGAGGACCTTCAATTGTAGATAGAAAGTTAGGGTGAGGAATTCACAACACTACCCCTGATGAGGGGAAACCAAACTGATTGGTTCCGCCAGACAAACCAAACTGATTGGTTCTGCCAGACAGGGCAGACAGTACAGGAAAACTAACACTAGAAGCTAAGCTGATTAAAAATTTTTGGGACTTCCTTAACAAGGAAAGATAAGAACAAGATGATTGTTGGTTACATTGGCTAACTCCGATACATTACTCAAAGACCAGGAAACCGAATGTGGACGGAGTACTGTTCTTAGACGAACACAGACCTTAGGGATGAAAGTTAAGGGCCTGTGAGTCTGGCTCCAACAAAACACTTTCCTCGAGGCCAATGCGGCCGCATCAGTACTGTAGCTTCAAAACTATGTGAAGAGTGCTAGTTACTTAACTGCAGAACCATACTGCAGTAGAGTAGGATCCCTTAACTGATTTCAGGAAAACAGTAATAACAGGACCAATATCAGTTTCCTCCTAAACTGTAAGATTCACAAAGACCACAAAGCCAGGACATCAGAGTTTGAGGGGCTGACGCAGGCTGAGTTTATACCAGACGGGACAGCTTGATAGTTTGTGGCTGAATTGGGTTGCAAACAGACCTACTTCCAGGCCCAGGAAAAGGTCACAAGACTACCTGAATGACGCTCCGCCTAAGGACTATTCCGACACCAGGGGAGGCCCTGGATAGGGAAAAAGCAGTGACCTTTTGGACCCCTACGAAAGGGTGGTAGACAGAGGCACCTTGTGTCTGTTGGTTATGGAGAAGAATGAACCATAACCTGAACGAAGCAACTTCGAGTCCAAAACCACTTGTTTACGCAGCGCACTATTGCTGTTTTGTTCAGAACCAGCCTAAAAGGAAACCTCTTGGGGGAAGAAGTTTCCAAGGACAGGAAGACTGTCACAGCCCTCCAAAGCGTTGATATGGAACTGCCGAACGTGACCGACTAAGTACCATGTACTTCATTGGGCCAAAAATATCCACCTCACCCGCCCAGAGAGGTGACGGTGTGGAATACTGAGGCCGGAGGGGAAAGCTGGAGAGGAACTGACTTTTATCCTTAAGCACTTGACAGTTGTGCAAGGCCGGAGGCCACTATTCAAACAGGAGGAATCAGGAGACACGTCCCTGACTCCACCATACCCCTCTGTCATAAACTCCAGCTTTGACTTCAGAAGGAGAACCATCACTGAAGCAAACTGGAGAAAACCCAGGACCTTTTCTTGGGCACGGGGAGAGGTATGCTTGAGATGATGAAATGATAAGATGCCCTTTGCTATCTCTTTCCACTTCCACTGGATTCATAACTACGGAAGGCTACCCTCCTGAATCAGGTGGGATTCCTTCCTGGTTACTTAGAAGCCCAAAGACCCTAGAAACCGATTATAATGACCGCGCCCTCAGGCAATTCCCGACGCTGGGTGCCCAAATGAGCCAGGCAACTAGATATGCAGCTAGCATAGCCTCCTAATACCGGAGCTGTTGAACTACGGTATTGTTCAAACTGGCAAAGACTCTGGAGCCGCATTGAGGAGGGCATGAACCTGAAGGGGCACGCCTGCTCCCGAGTTTGAATCCCAAGAAGGGATAGGACCTTTCTGCAACCAAGATGTGAAAGGAAGCGTGGAAAGGTCTATAGAGGTGGTTACGGCTCCACGGAGCAGTAGGATCCGAACCCACAAGACTGTAAGCAACCAAGACTTGCCGCATGAATAAGGAAAACAAACGGGACACGCCGGAAAATTTTTCCAGTGGAAGGGAACTTCCTTGGCAGACTGAAAAAGCCTGACAGGCCATTCACAAAGACCCCCAGAACTCTGGCCGGAGGCTGATTGAACCTGATTGGGGAGGGGACAACAGTCCAGCTCCACCCCGGGCCTGATAACTATACTCTGGGCCCAGGAACTGAAGTTCCAGTGGCCCCAAAAATGGTACAGCCTCCCACCCATATGAGAAATACTACAGGGAGGAGGCTTGATTGCCTCCCGTGAGCGTAATGCCTTCCCAATTTCTCGGAGAGGAGTAGGATGCATCCCTGCTCCTATGATAACCCCGAGGGTCAGAGCCTCTGGCCAAATGTCTAGTGAAAATTCTTTCCTTAGGTTTTCGTATGAAGCAAAGAAAACTCCAGCGGAGGCACATGGGGAGGCAGAGACACACGGGGGAGTTACAAGGGGCTGATGTGTTGGCTGAACCGCACACATCGAAGTGGAGGCTGGGAGTGAGAGCTGACGGCTGCCTAGGGGCAGATACCTGAAGAGCCTGCACCACCGCCTGAGCAGGGGGCTCTTGAACTACATGAACTTCTTGCCGGACTTGGGACAGGTCCCGCAAGATCAGACCGTTTCTGCTCGAGGGTAGACACCCATGAGAACGGGGCTCTGGGTAACATTAGTAGCCCCAGACGGGTCAGAATAACGCCCACCTGGGGAAAAGATTAATTCTCCAGGTGAAACTGTTCATAAGATTTTTCAGCTCAAAAATGTGTTTTCAGGCCACGGAATGGGCAAGCCTGACTTTTACACCCAATGTTTCAGCTTCCGAAAATTGACTCGAAGCTTAGGGAGCTGTACGCTGAATAAATTAGAAGCGTAGTCCAGGGTTAGAAGATTCACTGTGAATGTATCTGTGATATCTGTCTCCTGGAAATGCCTCAGCGATACATTTTCAAAACAAGCCTGTTGATAAGAGGGGCTACATTCGAGCACAAGGGGTTAAGAAACAGGGCTCTCAAAGAGAGCACGGTAAGACCCCACAGCTGGAGCGTGAACTGGAATTCTCCGCCTGCCACTCCGTTAGAGTCCTCAGGAGACGATGTGTCCAGCCCCTAGCTGAGGGCTCACTTATGGATCCTGCCAGACAGATGCCATGCCTGTTCTGACAGTCTGGTAAAACCCGGATAAGAGGATACCAGACCGAAGGGAAGAAATGCCCTTCCACCAACCTCCTCCGTGTGCCCACACCCCCGATAGGAGGGTGCCTTCATGCTGGGAAGCATAAAGGGTTAGGCGCCAAGATTCCCCAGACTGGAGGGGAAAAGAGGTGGAGATGTCCGAACGATAGAATTCCAGAACGGAGCAGGACTTAACAGGTGATCCATTGACAATGAGTCTTGAGATTAATCTCTTGGGATTTAAGCTCCTGGGAAAGGGAAGGCATGGACCATGACGATAGATAGTTAGTTTAATAGGTTGACAATGACCCTCATAACGAGCTCCTTATAAGGAGACCCGTAAAAGAGTTTTCAACAAAGGAAGGAGGGGGTAACCGCCTTGCTTTGCTTGGGCCGTGTCCCTTTCCAGAAGACGAGGCCAAACTCAGATGGCACCGGATTAGAGATCCGAGACGTCCTGAGGGGGCCCCGAGCGGGTCTTCTTGGTTTAAAAAGGGTGTGTGTTTTTTTTTTTTTTTTTTTTTTTTTTTACTGACTTCACCTTAGGGACGGTAGACCAGGAACCGTCGAAAAGGGATGAGAAGGTAACAAAATCCCCTAAAGGAAAAGTTTGCCTCACTTAATTCCGAGCTAAGCGGAAAAGGTTTGTCTCAATTATTCCCGCACCTACTTATCGCTCCAGGACGATGTTCACAGGTCCGAGAACGAGACAGAAGGCCGCTGGACACGTCTTCAGAAAACTCTCCGTAAACAATTAACTTGAAGGCGAAGAGTTACGAGACTTGGGAACTCCGGCCTCCAGGAGGGGGAAAAAATAGGACCCCAGACACCGGAGGAACAACTATCAATAAGTTATATAAGACGGAGTTTGGCAAAGGAAAAACCGATAGGTGTATATGAAACCTACCAATTTACCAAGAATCTCTAACCGAACGGAGTTTGGCGGAGGAAATCGAGGAGGCGAATATGAAACCTACCGATCCACCGAGAATCTCACCGGAGAGAGCCCAAACACCGAAAGATTAATTATTAATAAGCCACAAGAGGGAGAACCGATAGGTTTATATGAAACCTACCGAGTTAACGAGAATCCCGCCCGAGACGGAGTTCGAAAAGAGCGACTATTAATAAGCCACATGAGGCGGAGCTTGACGGAGGTAAAACCGACAGGTATATATGAAACCTACGGATTCATCAGGTAGCCTGCTCGGGAGAGCATAGCGCATAACGCAATCTGCCGGGTGCCAAACGACTAATAATAAGCCAAAGGAGGCGGCGTTTGGCGGCAATAAAACCGACTGGTGTAAATAAAACCTACGGATTCATCAAGTAGCCTGCTCGGAGAGAGCATAGCGTATTTTACAACCTTCCGAGTCAAGAATAAGTCACATGAGGCGGAGTTTGGTGGAGACGAAACCGACAGGTATATATAAAACCTACGGGTTCATCAAGAAGCCTGCTCGAGGAGAGCATAGCGCATTTCACAACCTTCCGTGCCAAACTATAAATCCAAAACAGACTGCGCACCGGAATGGGAGCTATAGACTCCGTGACCGCTGGTTTGTTGTAGGATAGCGGAGCATTCCTGCACTTGACAAAACCAGCTGAAAACGTATAAGAAAAGGGCATGCTGGAACGGATGCCGGGCAGAGTACTGTAGCAGCCATAGCCTAGTCAGACCAGGAAAACCCCGGAGAAAACCGGAGAGAAAACCGCCTAACAGGACAAAACTCATAGACATAAAAACAGAGTCAACGGAACATTCGGGCGTGACCATGTTTTATCATGTTTGAACAAAATGTGGGAAGGTTATGAACTGTTCGGAAGTGGGCGCACTCCGAGCCAAGAGAGGAAAACCCCGGAGGAGGATATCCTGAACGGTGATAGCGGTGGGGAATAAACGCCGACCGCTAAACACTAAAACCGCCGTAGCAGTAAGCAAGGAGAGCGCCCAACAAGATAACGAAACACCGAACAGGTAGTAGCAAAAAGGAGGGGGAACGCCGAAAGTAAATAAAAACAGAAGACAGTTAGGTGGAGAACACTAACTGGCCTCGTATGAGATCCCAACAGTGAGGTGCGAACATGTAGGAAGCACCACGCTTCTAAGGGAAATAGTCGACGTAAAAGGAAGGGGGAAGGATAGGCCAGGAGGTTGGTAACCCAAAGCAGCGACCAGGGTGGGACAGCACTCCCGGGCGCCCAGAGATTCTCATAGATCCCCTCGCTATGTAAGCTGTGTTGCACGACAAGAGCGAGAGAAAAGAGAGGAAGGGCAAAAACCTCTACGGCCAGGAGAGCAATGAAAGATAAAAGGAGTGTGAACAGGAGTGGGGAGAGCACTCCTGGTCACCTCCAGGTCCAGGTGGAGTGCCAACTCAGACACACCGAAGGACAATCAATCAATGCAGAGGAGGGGATTTAGGCTACACATAAAATAAGGATAAATTGCTCTCAAGCCTTGGAAAGTTAACAAACTTTGAAAACAAACCAAGGGGAGAGAGAGAGCAAAGGATAAAAGGGAGAGAAGGGGACTCTCGAAACCACAAAATAACATATATATAGTCGGTAAAAGAAGTGTGAACAGGAGTGGGAGAGCACTCCCGGTCACCATTGGTAAGCAACCCAAAGAAGGATTGAACTAGGATAGGCTACGAGGTAAACCCTCGCTATTCCAGCTTAACTTATTAGGAACATTAGCCTAAGTGAAAAGCCGAAACAGGGAGAGGGTGGACGTAGGCAATATATCCAAGTCAAAACCAAACAAAGGGAAGCACCAGACATAAAACACACATGTACAGAACGAGATCACCGACATGAAACTCATACGTACAGATCGAGATCGTCCCCTCCTTAACGAATTTTTCCCCGAAGGGAAAAAGTGTTACAGCCAACCCCTAGGCTAACCTAACTGAGGCGATGTAAAGGAAGGAAGCCTAGGAGAGGGGTAAAGGCTAACCAATAACTCAAAAAAAAATCATAATAAAACAAAAATTGTCTATAAGGTACATGTAGGAGGATAGGCAGGCCCAACACAACATGGACGTGAAGGGACATGACCGACCTCCAGTTAAATGAAAGTATCCCAAAATTAACAAAATTCAAAAGCATCCAAGCACAAGGTCAAAAATTAAATGTAACAATGAAAATCATGTTCCCATACACTTAGAGAAGTGAGTCTAAAACAAGGCAAAATAAAGCCAAAATAAGAAGCTTAATAGGCCCAGGGGAAACCACGTAGCCTAAACAGCAAGACAGCACTTGACCAGGAAGGGAACACAAAATTCACAAAATAAACAAAATTATAAAAACAAAGTAAAAACTGTAACAGTACCAATGAAAATAAGATCCCAAAAGGCTAAGAGAAGTGAGTGACAAAAATAAAGCATAATGAGGCCATGATAATAGCGAATGGGCTTGAGGGGGAAACTCGTGAGTCAAACGCTCAACAACATTTCTCGTAATGAAGCCACGATAAAAAGCGAATGGGCCCGAGGGGGTAGCTTTCAGAGCCTAAACGCTAAACATCACTCCCGTAATGAAGCCATGATAAAGGCAATGGGCCCGAGTGGGTAGCTCGTAGCCTAAACGCTAAACATCACTTCCGTAATAAAAATCACTCGTAATGAAGCCATGATAAAAGCGAATGGGCCCGAGGGGGTAGCTCAGTAGCCTAAACGCTAAACAGCACTTCATCGAGTAAATGGGTACAGAACAAACAAAAATTAATCAAACCCACTAAAGTTGGGGATCATTAATAGTAAAACATCCCAAATAAAAAGGGATACAAATAAAAAACACAAAACAAATATGCCGCTCCAAGACCAAGAGAGGTCAAGAGACGACGTGAGAGGAGATCGAGACGGGCGTTATAAATTCCTTTAATTATTAAACTAAAGGGAAATAAGAAGCCTCAATCGCCTAAAAACAACAAAACACTGGTACTCAAGTAATTGAAGAAGAACCTTGCGAGGATGCCATAAAAAATCCAAAATAGAGCACAAAATAAGGATCACAACGAAATTACGTGTGAACGAAAAAACGTGCTAAAATGGAATGCGGCTAGTGTTGCCTTGTATACAGTCCACAAGTAGTGCATGGGCTTGTATCGGCACCTCTCTCGTTGGGACTTTTGACATTGGGAATCTCTATAGGATAAGGTTCCGTGTTTTTGTAGTTCACCCTTTTCCATACACGACTCCATCTAGTGGAGCTCGCTCTGGGGGTAGTAACTCCAGCATTTCATTTAGCTTTCTCTGGTATCTAGCAACGGAATTACCTAGAAATAAGTGCTGAATGGACTATTTCACCGGGTGACACGGGACCCCGATCCAGAAATCATTATTTTTATTAATTTTAATTGGTAGATAAAGTGGATTGCATCTGTAATGAAATTGCAGTCTGTGAACCCCAGTGTTTTAGCTTTCTGTAAAAGAAAACTGTTGTGCCGGCTTTGTCTGTCTGAACTTTTTCTGTCCACCCTCAGATCTTAAAAACTACTGAGGCTAGAGGGCTGCGAATTGGTATGTTGAGCATCCACCCTCCAGTCATTAAACATACCAAACTGCAACCCTCTAGACTCAGTAGTTTTTATTTTATTTAGGGTTTAAAGTTAGCCATAATCATACTTCTGGCACCGTTATAGGTACCAACAACATAGACCACCACCGGACTATGGCTGAGTTTCATGGGCCATGGCTGAAAGTTTCATACAGCGTTATACGCTGTACAGAAAACTCAATTGCACCTAAGAAACTTTGGTGCATTTTTTACTTGTTTCCTCTTGAAATTAATTTGGGTCATAGGTTATGTATATGAGGTAACCATACCCGCTTAAATTTCTAGTGTCCCCATCTGTATTCACTAATAACAGATTAACAGTACTGTAGTTCTATTTGTTAGGAGAGTTTTTGATATGTATTGTATCTTGAAATGCCAAATTACTTGATTCTTTGTGCCAACATTTTTTGTTTTATGTGATTACAAGAAATTATCATAACCTGCAGTTTGCCTATTTTATGACTTGCATATGTGTACAGGAAACTTTTAATGTACTATCAATGTAAGTTTGATATTTTAATTATATATTTTTGTTTATAGGTACGAACAGAGCAAAAAGAAGGCAGAGTCTTCCTAGAGGAAACATGCTTACCATAACTGTAGGCTTAATGAGAGGAATTATAAGGAATTGAGTCTGTTGAATATATTGTTAGATATTTTTTTTTATTGTAACACTGTAAATATCCTGGATATCGAAGTGGTGTGTTATGGTAAATATCAATATTCAAAAGATTTTTAATGACAAAACTTCATAATCTTACTTCTGTTTATGCTGTATGTTTTTAAAAATAGTGAAATATTCTATTATTTTTATACTTACCAATACACCATTTTGTTAGGAGGTATTCCTTCTTAAGAAACTAAGTCAAATTAGAGTTTTACTTGATGTATTATTTTAAAAATTAGTTTATGGACATGTTCATATACGGTAATTCACTTGTAAAATTTTAATGAATTTTAGTTACATAACTTATGGAAGATCTGGTGTATTTTGCTCTAGTGCATCATACAGTAAATTTTTACACAATTTTTCACGTAAATCTTGTGCTGTATTTCTTGTTTGAATGTTGGAGTACAGTAATTGAAAGCTAAAGTATTCATCCTCAGCGACTGTCACTACTTATCATACATATTAGGTATGGCAAGTTAAAAGATTCAGTGAGGAGTGTTCCTAACTTCCTAAAGCCCATATAAATTTTATTGCTTGGAAGTTGAAAACTGCAATCCTCAAAGATATGTCGACATATCCTGATGGTTTGTATAAATATAAAAGAATTAATTTCTCGGTTGTCAGCTTTTAAGAATGAACATTGACTACTTCAAAGGAAACAAGTGTTAAGTGAACATAAGCACAAGTTTTTTATGTTGAGTTTCATCATATTAATAGCTCAGCTAAGGTTGTGTACACATCAGAATTTGTATTTAAATTTTAGGTCCTGCTAAACTGGTTTATAGGTGCTAATCATTGTACTTGTGACTAATATGATTTAACATCACCATTATAAATTAGACATTATACATTAAACGTCTTTAGTATTTCTTTATCTTGAACGACTTTTTTGTGCAGGGGGATGAGATTCATTCTGTGCTGTTTTTGTATGGGTGCTCGTTTCCCTGAAAGTACATAGTAGTGTTATTCACAAGACTGGAAGCCATTTCTCATTGTGAATCACAGTTTCCTCTCATCATAGTTAAAGTTCATGTTAACAGGTAAGGATGCTTAAGTGTTAATATAATTTTCTCATAACCTATGGGAGATCTTGTGTATTTTGCTCTAATAAGCAAATATGCTAACTTGTAAATTACTGTGATTTGTTCTATTCTACCTAACATTGAATAATGAATACAGGTATTTTGATATAGCTCTAATTATTTTCCCCATAATGTTTTGTGTTTTTGTGACTGATGTGTGAAGATTTAAGACTATTTGCTGAGTAAGACAGAATTCCGATACTTTTAAGCCATATCTTCAGGCAATTCATAATTTCAGCTTTGTGGCATGCTCACATCAGTTTTACAATTATCTTGAGTAAAAATTACAGGCAATTGTATTGTACTTTATAGAACTACAGAAAAGGTTTGGGGCAGTTTAGGAAATGCAGTACGATGGAAGTAACAAGATATTACAACAATAATAATTGAGAATATTATTTGGGACATACTTTACTTATTGTTGAAGTTAGCTATATGTGGTTGGCATTAAAAGTAAAAAGATCACTTGTCGGACCTGGATGACTGTCTAGTTTACCTGTTCTTCAACAGGTATGATTCAAACATTTTAGTTCTAGTCAGAATTCTTGCTGTAGTGCAGGATAGTAGCTGGTGATTTGCTAGTTGCTGTTCGTTGTTTTTGAACGATATTATGATTTTTCTGTTACGTTCACTCAGGATTTCTTCAGTGGACAGAAGGCACAAAAACATGTTTTGCAGGAATGTTTTCTATGTTAACATGCTATATACTGCAATTAGATAAGCACTGTATTCTATAGTGTTGTATAGGCATACAGGTTGTGCTAGTTTTAAAGGCCAGGGTTGTGATGTCCTTATTACCCACCACCTCCTCTGCCTATACCTGATCCTACAACCTCAGCACTGCCTTCTGCTCCCCCTTTGGTTCTGAAAAAACATATTCTAAAATTAGATAGGATTTAGTCTTATTCTAGAAACTGTTAAGGGTTTGGCTGAATTCTGGTTTTAAGTAACCAATCCACATTCCCCCATAGTGTGCAATCTTTCTTGCAGTCCCCTTTGAGATCTGTAGCACAAGCTTAGGACTGCTTTGAGGCCCTCTTCCCAACCACCCTCCTGCCATGCAGTACAAGCGGTGTTAATCAGTGTTTTCTCTACCACATGTTGGGTTTCAGTTGTGGCGCAATGAGAGGATGCATGTCTTACTTAAACAGTAGTGGTGTTAAGTCATCACTTTCTCAGTCGCTTCATGGCATGTCACGAGGGTGCATTTCGTACGCTTTGGAGTGTTATTTCTTAATTTTCTCTGCTGCCTCATGGTACTTCAGGAGCACTGCCACAAGAGGCTGTGCTTCATATTTTCAGTTTGTTTCATCGCTTTTTACGCTGCCTTGCAGTGCTTCAGTCATGGTGCCATTGGAGGGTGCACCTTGTAGTGCCTTCTCATCCATGTTGCTTGGGATTTTTGTAAGAGGAGTCAGCTCCTGCCACTGGCTCGTTCTTCTACCCTGGAGGATAAGGAACTTGATTTAGAGGAGTGGTCTTGTGTGTTTCAGTAGCTCATTACAGTATTCACTGTTCTACCCTACATCTTCACAAGTTTGAAGAGGTAGATTAATTAGAGACTTGGTCTCTGTTATCATCAGGTGTGTTGGCACCTACTTAGCCTTTTAAAAACTTGGGCTTTCCTTCCTACTTAAGGTGCTGTTCAAGGAGTTCATTTGTATTTTGTCGCACAAGGTATCATTCAGTAATGCTGGTATTTACCTTCATTATCATATGAGGCACAAAGATCCACCTCATATGACACTTGCACCTTTCCACCTTATATGACACTTGCACCTTGCCAACATTTTACAGTCTTCAGTTCAAGAAAGGATTTTTTTGCCTGATTGTCCAAGTCACCTTACCTCGCAATTAAACTTTCAATTTTTATTAAACTTTTGCTTGGCACAATTGCTCACTCCTTGTGCCAGCTTAAGGAGTTTGTTCCACTGGAAGGTACTAAGAATTTAGAAGTCTATGGATTTTTTAGTTTCTTTTATATAACTATTTTGGATACTCCTCAGAAGTCATCATACGTTTATATGAATACTTGAGTTTCAGAAGAGAAACCAATTCGTCCCTAGTTTGACAAACTAGTGTGAGCCATTTTTTTTCCCCTTCTCTGAGAAAATGGGCTTCAAAATTTTTTGATAATGAGAGCCTCTAATTAGCTCATCTTTTGATGTTTGGTTTGAAAATGTGACAACAGAGACAGCTAAAGTTTTGATATGTTATAGAGCATCAACAACTGAATCACTTTTGTTGGAAAAAAAAAAACTTGAAAAAGATGGGATATGCCAGTTCATCAAAACAGGGACAAATTGTGCTCTAACCTCAGATATATCATGATCTCAGAAGCTGGCAATTTTTGACTTGCCACTAGAATGCCTCCTCACTCTGTCCGTCTTTATGGCAGTTAGGGAGGAGGTTTCTACTCAGGAGAAGTGTGAGTTCTTGAAGCAGTCATGGAGATGTTTCAGAATCTACTCAGGCTTCTTTGATCACCTAATTCTTGTTAGGAAAGCATTCGGAATTAAGAGAACAGTGTTAGTCATCTCCAACCTCAGAAGGTTCAGTTGGCTTTTCTCTTCTTTCAGGGAGTCATCCAGTACAGTTCTGATGGTTTTTCAGAAAAATAACTGGATGGTTCTCTGGTCATGTGGGAAATTTCTTTCCATGTTTCATTAAATCCTCTCTCTCTCACAGTATGAGCTCCAGTAGGGAATGAGTGTCACTAATTCTACTTTATTGGAATGTCTGGCACAATTTTTGGGTTCTTTTCAACCCAAAAAAGTCATTGCTAGCCCTGGCACAATCTTTTGTCTTTCTGTGAGAGGAGCACTTAACAAGTTAAGAAAATCCCAGAACTCCAGGATGTCCCTAGATCTTTGGTGGCTGTAGATGCAATGATTTAGGGATCTATTTCCTCTAGTGGTACACTCCCTTAGAACTCTTCTTTTCAGGAAAAATCTTATTAAACAATTGCATGCCATGAAGTTTTCAAAACCTCAACATGCTTCTGATTGCTGCGTTAACACTATCACCCATCTCTTGTGTTCTCATTGCCACATTGGCACTATCACCTGTCTCATGCGAGCATGAGGTTATTGTGTTGAGAGAGTATCCTCTAGCCTCCTAGAGACTAGACTACAAAATAATTTCAGAGGCTGCGGTTGGTTTATCACTCCTGAAGTTGGTCTCAAGGTGTTTGCTTCTTTACCTCTGTAGTTTCTCTGAAAGCTGTTATTCCTAGCTGTTAGAGGATACAGTTCAGTGTTTTCTTGTATTTTATGTCATACTCAACTAGACATTGCTTATGACCAGGACCTCAAGAGGTCTTTAGGTCTTTTGAAATTGAGGTGCCTGGAACACCATATCACTGGTTTTTGACCCTTAATGTGGTTAGTGCAGAACCATTTGAATCTTTAGAAATAACCTCTTTAAAGTAGTAAGCACACTCAGTATATAGCCCTAGTGCCTGTTGGAGAGTAAACATATTCAAAGTGTTTTTTTTTTTTTGTGGAATGTTAGCTTTTGCAGTGAAGACACTAATCTTTTGTTCTTGCCCTGGGTTTAGAGGTGAGAACGATTATAAGGGGATATTAGAATGCCAAACTTTACCTCACTTAGGGTTGATGAGATAGATAATTATGCCATGTGAGGGCAATTAGAATGTATGTACAGGTACTCACATTAAAGCCTATTAGAAGCTATACTAATCATTTTGTGCATTAGGATATTGAGCACTAATATGTCTAAAATGCATTGCACTTTGTTTCATTTGTTATTTGGTTAAGTTAGCACATGAAAAGTTGAATCCTGATCTGTTACTTATCGGGGAGCTGTTGTTACAGTAAACCCCCCGTATTCGCGTTCTCATGATTCGCGGACTCATGCATTCTGGGGTTTCTCTGTGGAACATATCTAGCCATTATTCACAGAAAATTCGCCCATTCGCGGTATTTTTCACTGAGAAATATTCACTAATTACTGTATTTTCATATAATTTTCATGAATAAATGCACTTTTTGTGATAAAACTGTTAAAATACTCAGGTATATGCATTTTTACAGGGTTTTTCTGTGTTTAAACTATCAAAATGGGAAGTTCTAAGTGTTTTTAGAGGGGTTTTAAGTATTCGCGGATTTTAGCTATTTGCGGAGGGGTGTGGGATGCATCCCCCGCAAATACGGGGGTTTCACTGTACATCATTTAATTTTGAGAAATTTGTCTCTGGAGAACATTGTTAATGTGGTGTTAGTGAAATGCAGTTCCATTTTGCCATGCATTTCTTTGAAAATGTGGAAATTTCATTAGGAATTGTGGCGCTAAGTCTGCTAATCATAGCAAGTACAGTCTTTTTCTGAAACAAATGAAAGTGCAGCTTGTAGTTTCTTCAATTTTAAAGCTTGGTCTTGAGTGCTGAAGAGCATGAAGGTACTGTACATTAATTGTATAGGAGCATGCATTTGTTTCAATAGGTATGCTTTTAGTTTTGACTGTTATTTGTTTGTCTGTTGGACCCACTCACAGGGGTCTCATTAAAACTGCTTTTACTTAGGTAGCATTCTCCATAAGGCTGCACTTACCTTGTCTTATACCAGTGAGTCTTACTCCCTGAAATGAATCCAACTTCAGCAGCATTACAATCCAGAAAGGATCCAAGATCAGGTTAGAATGTTTTGGGTCTTGTTAAAACCTTTAATTTGCTTGACTGGGTGGATTCTTGTCTAGATGCACTAACCCATCATCCTTCTCTCAATGTGGAAGTAAGCTATTCTTAACAGAAGGTAAGATTCATCCCAAAACATGTTAGTCTTCTTGTACTGTTGAAGTACTACCTGCCCTGCCTCCCTCCGACATGTGGGTCGTCAAGAAGAATTTGACGAGAAATAAAAATTCAAAACACACCTTGAGGAGAACAAATGAATGAAGACCATCCAGGTCATCTGAGCAATCTTCTTGTTTTGAACTCAGACTGCACTTGCTGGAGTGAACATATAGCTATCGTTAACATTTTATTTTGAAAATTTACATTCGTATTCCAATAACTCATCAGTTCCAAGGATTCTAAAACTTGTAGTAGTTTCTTTGGCAGCACAGTAGTTATAGCTGTAATATCACTCGAACCTAAGTTTACAGACCCTCTAAAATTAAAGCCAAGTCATTTACCACTGCTGACTGTAGGAGGCTCCTGAATGAACATAGACACAGAACCAAGATTCTTTTCGATCTTGTTCTTCTTGCATAACTATTCCCTTGTATTTAAAAAAATCCTTTTGGTCCCATTTCATTTAGCTGATTAACCTCTTAACTACACCTTCCTCCAATTCTCACTTGAAAAAAACAAACCCTTAGGATAAGCCCTAAGAGTTATTATCAGGCTCAAAATACTTAACCCTTTGAAATTCTAATAATGTTATCCTATTGCTAACCTTTGTGATTCAGGTAACATCCATCCATATTCATTGATAACACCCAACTATATATTTGAGAAAATAATCCTTATACAGTCTGAACTTAATGCTATCATCAAGTATTGTACACAGATATCTCCATAGGGGAGTAGTGCCGTCACTGTCACTGCATTACCTAAGGTTCTTTGCAGCATCCCTTTGACCCCTAGCTGCAACCCCTTTCATCCCTTTTACTGTACCTCCATTCATATTCTCTTTCTTCCATTATACATTCCACCTTCTCCTGACAGTTGTTTCATAGTGTAACTGCCAGGTTTTCCTCCTGTTACACCTGTAAAACCTTTTTACTGTACTCTTAATTTCCCTTTGATCACTGAATAACCTCATAGGTCCCAGCACTTGGTGTTTGGCTCAAATTTTATATTCCATTCCTGTACCCAGATTTAAAAACAATCATCAGAATTCATAATTACAATGCCATCCCCCATGTCCAGTTTACAAATGTTCAGATATTGCCTAGCTTTTTTTTTAGAATATCAGTATATTAATGTTTAATGATTGTTTGTACTGATACACAAATACAGGAAGTTAATAACTCCAATGATTTTACCAACATAATCTCCAAAAGCTATGGATGACACACAAGACAATTCTTTGAGTCTGTTGAGTAGTAATTCCATAGACAAACCTTTTTGGGTTAATGTAAAACATACAGACAAAAATCCAGCCCAAGAGAAAGAAGAAAAGTCACCCTGAGTCTAAGGACAGAATTAGACATTGAATGGCTGTAAGATCACAGTACCTACCCAAATAAAGGAATTTCCTTTTAAGGATGAAAGGTGACAAAGCTGTTTGATAAAAGCAGATTTTTTTAAAGAAAATTAGATAAGTCATTGTAATTGATACATGATAAAGAATTCTTCCCTCTAAATTTAGCTTTGTCGCAGTTATTTTCATATGTTTCTTCAATTGCTTTTATTTTTGCCATATCTCCTCTTCTAATTGTAATGGTTTATTGGCCCAATAAAAATATATCTTAGGCTTCTAAGTTGCAACCTAGTTTACTAAAAGATTTTTTATTAGCTATTGCGTGTTCTTTGAATAATAAAAGATGATTCTTTAAATTACATTGAGAAGATAGTTATTAATTTAAATAGTTATAAGTATCAACGTCAAGGCATATGCAACCTAATTGTTTTAAAATGACAATTTGTGTTTTTTTAAATGTCCTTCTTGATTTTGGTGTATAACTGATTCTTAAGGTAGCTTGAAGTGCGAGAATGTGTACGAACTTCATATGCTTTCCTGCCAAGAACTCTTAGTACCTCTTGAAGTTTATTAACAGAATACAGTAAACCCCCCGTATTCGTGTTCTCATGATTGCGGACTCGCATTCGTGGGTTTCTCTGTGGAACATATCCAGCCATCATTCGTGGAAAATTTGCCCATTCATGGTATTTTTCACTGAGAAATATTCAAGAAGTTGTGCCAAATTTGAAACTTGATGGATTTCTTTTACTATATGCAGATGACTTAAAGTTTTTAGGAATGATTTTTTTATTCCAGACTCACTTTGTCCAAGCATAGTGATAATTTAATGTGCAAAGTAAAGAAAATCCTTCAGTCTTTTGAAAGCGATCTCTGGGTTTAATTGGGTCATAGATAAAAAATTAGAGGAGTTAGGCATCCGATACTGGATGAAGATTAAAAGTAATGCTGATCCATCAAATAAGGTTATTTGTCAGCTTATGTTAGCAATTTAAAACGGAGATTTGTTCCTTTCCAAATCCGGCTAAATGCATCTGATGATGATAATTCTACATAGACTCAGAATGTTCATGAGTTGGCCCCTTCCAAAATTCCACCTTGGCTTACTCCCAAAGCTAAAGCGTGCACGAAAAATAGTGAAAAAGAACACCCTTGACGAAGTCATAAAGTCACTGTTTTTAGAACGTGATGAAACTCATAATAACGACTATAAAATTTATACTGATGGCTCATAGTCAAGGGAGGGAGTTGCTCTAGCTGTTGTTACAGATGGGTTTTGTGATGCTGCAAAGTTGTCTCCTCTTGCTTCAGTATATACAGCTGAACAATCTACCTTTGTTAAAGCCTTATATATAGCATACCACTCAAATAAGAAGTCTTGTGTCATATATTCAGGTTGTAAAAGTGCTCTGGAAAGCCTCAACCACTGTAACTCATCCCATCCTTTAGTACAGAAGGGTCAGGCATGGCTTCTCCGAATTTCATGTAGGTGTAAAACAGTATATGTTTGATGGATTCCTGGTTATGTTGGGATCCCAGAGAATGAAGAAGTGGGCCGAGAAGCAGAGTGTGTCTGTACCCAAGGAGAAATTGATGTAAATAGAGTGCCCCACCTTGGTATGAAAATCTCTACTGACAATTGTATACACAGTGAGTGGCAGGAGTGGTGGTCATTTCCCCTCTCTTTTTAATAATAAGTTAAAGACTATTAGACCTCAAATAGGATTTCAGCAATCATCCTATCAAAGCGACAGGAAGAATTTAAATTATTTTGACAAGGCTGAGGATTGGTCACTTTGTTTACTTCTAGATGGTAGTAGTGCTTCAGTGTGTGTTCACTGTGATAATTCATTAACAGTTGAGGACATTCTGGTTCACTGCACTGGGTATGCTAATGAAAGGTGGTTGTAGCCATCAAGATGGTAAAACCATCACTAAAATTTTAGGTGACAACATTGATGTTGCCCAGTTATGTATCTTTTAAAGGCTTCTGGTTTTATGAAAAGATTTGATAAATTTATATCAGTATGCTCTTTTTTATCTTATTTATGGCAATTTTAATTCCATTAGTAATTAAATCTCCTTGCTCTTACCTTTTTAAACATTGATCATCTTTAGAATAACTATTTTTAAACTCATTAGTTATATCATTTGCACTTTCATTATTTCTCACCATAGTGCTGAATGACTTTATTAGTCACAGTGCTTGGCTTTGTGCCTAAATTTCATATTTCATATGCCATTCCATATATGTACAGTATATGTATACTTATATATACTGTACAAATATATAGTAAACCCCCATAGTCGCGGGGGATGCGTACCACCCCCGTGAATAGCTAAAATCCGCGAATACTTAAAACCCTTCAAAAAAACACTTAGAACTGCCTGTTTTGATAGTTCAAACACACAAAAAAAGACAAAAAATGTTTATACCAGTTATTATCTTACTTATGACGGGGTTAGCTTCCAGAAAACCCATCATTTGTTGGAAAAGATGTATCTTGCATATAGCCTAGCCTACACTATAAAACAGTGTTTCTCAAACGGTGTGCCCAGGCGCGAAGGTATCCAGGTGCGCCCCAAGATAACAAAAGATTGATTTATATAATATGTTTATGTTTAAAAACTTTGATTTTCATATATATTAGAGACATCAAGTATGTGGTTTCCAAGTCTGAGTCAAGTCTTCGCCACTTGACATTTTGAACTGGAAAGTAAATTCCTTCAAGAAGCAATGGATAACCCTTTCCCTTTTCCTCTCTTTGGGGATTTAAATCAGTCATTACTGACACACACACACACACACACACACACACACACACACACACACACACACACACACACACACACACACACACACACACACACACACTCTCTCTCTCTCTCTCTCTCTCTCTCTCTCTCTCTCTCTCTCTCTCTCTCTCTCTCTCTCTCTCTGAAAAAATTGTCTATAACTCCATATCCTGCTAATCTTCTTTTGAAATATTAGCCAAAAATGACAACCGGTAAAGGTTAATGACTTGACCATATGGTAAATGAAAAGGACAAAGTTGATAAATTTCCCCTGAGGTCAGTCAGTTGGTAATGGATTATAGAATTAAATAGGACTGAACCAAAATACAGTATTCCAGGTTAGTGACATATAATCCAGGTTAATAACTTCACCATATGGTGAATGAAAGTTCAGAGGGGGTTCATAATTCAGGACAATGACCTCTTTGTCCCATAAATGCGAAGTCTTCTGCGATTGTGGTCAGTCTGAGTAGGTACCCTTGTGCTGCTACATTACTTTTCAAAGTTCTTGTTCAAGACACTCAGTGAATTGTAATTAATTTTTTATATATATTTAAAAAATAAACTACCCGTACAATGAATAGATTTTTAAACAAGAAATGTGCCAGTAAAGAACTTGATTCTAATAATGAAACTATTTCAAGTGACATGAAGCGTCCAGCCAAGAAAAATAAAAGTAGACCCAATTGCAAATACAACGAAGTTTTTTAAGTTATGGCTTCACATGGGCTGGAGATGAAAATCAGCCTCAGCCATTGTGTTTGGTTTGTGTATATAAAATGTCAAACGCGTTTATGCTTCCTAGTAAATTAAGCGAGCATTTTCAAACCACATTGCAATCTTCAAGGAAAAGATGTACTACCTAAGTTATTTAAAAGATTACTTGATCAACGCTTTCAAAAGGAGAGCAATGGTATCTGAGAAAGCTCAAATTGCTTCTTATGAAATATCGGAAATGATAGCCGTAAAAATGAACGTCACATACTCTTGCTGAATCTATTATCTTGCCTGCTTGTAAAAAGATGGTTTAAGACTATTTCAGGAGACAATGTAGAGGAACAAATAATTAAAATTCCATTATCAAATGATAGTATTCAGAGGCGTATTCTAACAATATTGAAGAAAATGTTTGCTGTAATAAACTTCAGGATTAATACTGTGCACTCTAACGTGATGAATCAACCGACATAGCCAACAAAGCACACTTACGTGCCTTTATTCGCTTTATTGATGGGGATACTTTAGTAAATCAGTATCTTTGTTGCAGAGAACTGCTTACCATTACTACAGGTGAAGATGTTTCATAATTTAAATCATTATTTTGAGAAATGGAACTTATCCTGGAAGTCGTGTGCCAGGGTTTGTACTGATGGAGCTACATCAATGATTGGTTCTACTGAAGGTCTTGCATCGTTTGTAAAGCAACACCATCTCGACTTTATAACAACTCATTGTTTCTCGCAGAGAGGCGCCCTGATGGCAAAAACACTTGGTAATAAATTGAAAGAACTTTTGGATCCAGATCCAGTTGCTGAAATGGTAAAAGCTCATATATTTGAGCTACTTTATGAAAACATGGATTCACAACACACACGCTTACTTTTGCACACAAGTTAGATGGTTATCAAGAGGTAAAGCACTCTGAACTTCGTCAAGAACTATTGGTATTTTTTGATTAAGAAAATAAAATAAATTCTGTTAACTTTGAAATGTGAGTTTTGGACTTAAAAATGAGATATTTAACCGAAATGTTTCAACACATGAATAGTCTGAACGTGTCCATGCAAAATGGAAATGGAAACCCTCTCTCATCTACCGACAAAATTAAAGCATTCCAGTAGTTTGGAAAAGAAAAGCTAGTTTAGGCTGTTTGGAAATGTTTCCTTTTGTTATAGAATGCCATTCAGACAATTTAATTCCTTAAATAGGGAATCATTTATCAATTCTGGAAGGTAATCTGAACCGAGCAATGCGATTGGATTCGCAATCCTTTCTTTGACATTTGAACTGATAACACTGGCTTTTCGTTAACAGAAGAGGAGGGCTTGGCATATGTACTGATCGTGGCTGATCGTGCCCATCGATCAGTTCTGGAAAGATCAAGAAGAATATCCTTCATAGCTAGGAGCAGTTGCCCATCGATCTCTTCTGGATTTCAAAAGTTAAGTGTAAAGATAGATCAAATATTAAATGTATTGATGAAGAGATGAGAGTATGTTTATGACATATATGGCCAAAAATTCAGAAAATTGCGAAATCCCATGAAGCACGTTTCACATTAAGATACTTAAATGAAAAATATCTTAAAAAGTAAATGGTTATTTCAGCTATGTCTTTATCTTTTTCTTATTTTCAAATTTCATGCCTAATTTTTCCATATTAAAATCAAAGATGCGCCCCAAAAGTTTTGGCTTTTCATGGGAGGTGCGCTCTGAGGTAAAAAGGTTTGAAAAGCACTGCTATAAAGTACTGTATACTCTGTACATATACAGTATAGCAATTATTAATATCAGCAAATTCTGGAGGTTCATGCAGATTGACTTATGATAATTCAGTACAAAGAGAAATTGAATAACAAACAAAAATTAGCTTAGCTACACTGTGGTATATCGTATAGATATAAGGTAGCCTAGCCTACATTATACTGTACTCTGTATTCACATATTAATATATTATACAAACATCAGCATAAATATGCATTTTTTCCATGGATCTTTTAAGATGTTATGCTTTACATCACTGTATCCAATAATACTGTATTGTATATATTACTATATTGCTTTTGTATTATAAACTGCGATCATAGCAATCAATGTTTTGGTTTGGAAATAGATTATGCAGTAAGTTTACTTCGTCATATTTAACTCAGTTCAGAGTGCTTTTCTATATATATATATATATATATATATATATATATATATATATATATATATATATATATATATATATATATATATATATATTATGTATGTATGTATACACACATTATAATTACTGTATTGTCATATAATTTTCATAACTAAATGCACTTTTTGTGATAAAACTATTAAAATACTGAGGTACCCAGGTAGTTCTCGAGTTACAATAATTAGCCTTACGATAATTCGATTTTGCGATGGGGGGTAAGCAATCAGTACCAGTACGACAATATGTATCAAATATCTTTAAATTTCGCGCGGGCGCAGGCAGCGAGAGAGACCAAATTACAATAGACCAACTTCTTTTCCTCCATCTCTTTATCCCATCTTCTAGTTAAGAAAAAAGAGAATGACAAAAGTATTGTTAATAACGTTATACTCTTGCGTAAATGCATACAGCCATAAACAACCGAACAAGAAACTGTTGTTTTGCTTATAACCGAATCAGATAAGAACAGCCGTTTTGCTTGTACAGTATTTCAACCATCGTACGGTAGTAAACAATTACCGTAGTTATGTTACAAATGACGTCAAGTAGAATAGGACTGATATATTTTTACATTATACCCTTATTCGCTATGGGTAAAAGATCGGCAAAGAAATATACTGCTAAATTTAAGCTGCAAGTTGTAGCTGAAGCTGAGAAAACAATGTTCAAGCTACTAGTGACTATAAATTATTGTGCATCGGCAACATGGATGAAACTCGACCGTAATTAAAATGGGAGAGTATTATAATCAAAACTACTGGGCATGAAAGAACACATATTACTGCTGTTTTCACGCCGATAAAAGATAAATACGCAAAGCTCTTATCATGATGAAATCAAGAGAAAATAACAAACGGAATCGATTTTTTTTACACAAAACAAACATACCCCCGAACGGCCAACGTCATCTTTTAATAAAAAAAAAATAGTTAAATTAATTTCACAACGAGATGTACTTAAGTTAAATTTCGACTTGAAAACACTCCGTATAACGAAAAATAACCTTGTCCCATATCAATAGAGTATCTAGAGATTCATTTACGCTAACTATAATTTTATAGTGAATATTTCTCAGTGAAAAATACTGCGAATGGGCGAATTTTCCGTGAATAATGTGTATGTATGTTCCATAGAAAAATCTACAAATAGGTGAGTCCATGAATCATGAGACTGCGAATACGGGGGTTTACTGTTGTACATACACACACACACACACATATATATACAGGGTGTTTCGAAATTACAGCCCCCCCTCTACAGCATAAACTAAAATTGATATGGACAAAAACAAAAGTAATTCAGAACAGGTATTTATTTAAGTTTCTCTCTGAATATTTAATATTTTGTGTGGCCTCCATCTGCCTGTACCACAGTCTGCATTCTTGAGGGGTATGATTTCAGCAAATTGCAAAAAAGCTGAGACTCAAACTCCATTTCCCTGAGCACTTCGGTCACCTCTCTTCACAGGTCGTCGAGGTTTGGTATACCATCATAGTTTGTAGGTTATTTGGGGCCTCTGGCCCCTCATCGTGAGACATTATCTCCTCAATACTCAACTTTCTCACGGGAGAGAGAGAAACGCGCTCTTCCTTCAATCGTTTATTTCCTCTCACAAAAAATTCAAAATTCAAACAGCTTGGGGAGAACGTAACAGGTTCCACAGTTCTTTTTTATAATTCCCAGTTCACTCAAAAATTCACAATAATGGTACAAACAAGATACAAAACACAATTGGTACATCAATTTACAACTTCAATATAAAAATAGCAAGAAACTCTGAAAAGAACGGGCATAAATACGACACAGCACAGGGAATGGGGAACTTCAAAAGGCGTCACCCTCATAAAGGGCAAAACAATAATTGTTTTACAACACAAACACATATATACCTGATTAAACACACTCCACAATTGTCATATAAGTAAAGTTTAGCAATACTCAGTAAATCTACTTAAATTTCCACATACTGATACAATGTAAACAAATAGGGAGCGTTCTTTTAGACGCTAAACGTACATTTTAACAAACGTAAACACAAGATCGAGAGTATTCTTTTGGACAAAAAAACATACATTTAACATAGTTCACTGTTCGTACTTCAACACGATCCTTTAAGATACTACCAATGTTTTCACACACATTTAGGTCAGGGGAGCTACCTGGAATTCACATGACAAGAAGAAATCGATACCACTGTTTCGAAGCAGTTCCTGTTTCTGAAGAGCCTTGAAACATGGTGCCTTATCATGCAAAAATGTGACTTCAACAGATAACACATTTTCAGGATTCTTGAGGAAAGGAAACACTCCACCAGTAAGCACAGTTTCTCTGAAGTATTCACCATTCCATGACTGTCCTTTTTCTTTGATGATCCACATTAACTGTTTGGCTGTGAAACAGAGAAAAATTCCCAAACATTCAGGAAATTTCGCAACTTGGTGATAGTGCACGTCATCGCTGATATCATCCAACTTTGCAGCCCAAATGATGTCATTTTTATGATTTGGCTTCCTGACTATGTAAATAAAGAATTCATCTGATGAGGCAACATGGAGAAAGTCAGCTTCATCCCAATCTTTAAGAAATGAACCACAAAACCATGCACGGTCTTCTCTCTGTTGCTGAGTGATGTTGGGCTTGCTGATAACATGAAATGGCCTAATACTAGATTTTTTCAACTTATGATATACAGCACTATAACTTCTCTTCCTTCCCCTTTTTGTTTCTAGTTCAAGTGCCAATTTACATAAAGACTATCTTGGTCTACCCACTGCCTCAGCTATGATGTCTTTTGGCTCCTGAGAAAGGACTTCAGGCCTTCCAAGATTCTCACACTTTTCGCGATGACAGTCATATGGATTTTTGTTCCAGTTTCTTTTAACAAAGGATTCATCTCTTTTAATGTATTTAGCTATCCAGGAATGTGAAATGAAGGATTTGCCAGCATCCCTGGCCTCTCTGAAGGTTATAGCCCGGATTTGGTCAATCCATCTGATTTCCTCCAAGTTGTTAGCCATGGCTGTATCTAATTCCATCACTCAGTCTGAAAATACATGAAATGTAAAATGAAAAGTAGCTTAATAGAAACTTATAATAATGTACTTGGAGATAGGCTATAGCAGAAAACTTAATAACTTTCCATTTGTTCTGTGGAGGGGGTCCCTCTAATTTCGAAACACCTGGTGTGTATATATATATATATATATATATATATATATATATATATATATATATATATATATATTATATATATATATATATATATATATATATATATATATATATATATATATATATATATATATATATATATTTATATATTTACTATATATGTTTACTGCAGGTAAATTTTAAGTCTCCACATTCATTACTTTACTCTACAATGACCTTGTAAGATAACCAGGAGCATATAAAACAGAAAACAAAGGAGTTATACAGGAGCTTAGGGCTCTTTCTCAAAGGTTTTAAGATGCGTGAAACACGTGGGTACAAAAATTGGTGTATTTACCTAACAGACAAGATCAAAGGGAAAATTAATTAAAAACACGTTAAATTGTTGCTGCATTTGAAAGTCCTCTAGAGATGGGGGGAGGAAAAGCTTGGGAATGCCAGGAACACGGACCAAGGAGAATTCTGCTACGATCGTCCTTCTGAAACGTTATGGGACCCAGGTTACGATCTAAGGCTGGAATTTGGGGAACGCTTTTACTCAAGGGTGCGCTGAGGGCGCCAAGTACAGCCTCGAGGCTTGACTAGTGACTTGAGCAAGAGGGCAGTGAACACGTGGGCCGGGATTGAACCAAGAAACTCAGGGGATATCCAAGACATGGGCCCCAAAGTTTAGTGAATGCACAAGGGCGAAAGTAACATGACTAAGCAACTCTCTTTCAGGGTACTTTACCGCCTAGCAGGATTGTCTAAGGCTGAAGCCGTCATCAGGGCTTCGTTCCAGTCCTTCTCAACGGCGTCCGCAAGGGGTCCACATGTGTGTAGACAAAGGCCTCCCACCAAAGACGCACTCTTGGGTCGTAGATTGGGGGCGTGATGGAGGGGCGCCCTTGTGATGATAAAGGGCTGCGGTTGAGTTTCAGCTCACTCTGGGATTTGCAATTCACCACTTGCAATGGATACTGGCCACGTGGTTGGGTTACAAAGCAAGGGGCAGCGATCCACGTGGCGGCGGGGAGAAAGGGGGGGGACGTCTGAACTCGTGACCTCCTGCATTTGTGTCTGGGCTTTGTGAGAGTGCTCCTCTGGCGCTGTGGCCTTTTATTACTTCTGATCAAATGCAGGGGTGGAGCTGATGGCCTGACCGGGTCACCGCTCCTGTACCAAAGAAAGGGCGCCAGTCAGTTACTGCCCTAGGCTAAGATTATTTCCTGAGCGTGCCTTAAGACCCCTGGATTTCTGCCTGGAACCAACTCGAACCAGATTTCACTACCTCTCACAGTTTCAAATAGACAGGGGCCTATCTATCAGCCAAGCAAAAGCAGAAAGGAGGGTGTTCTTTTTAGCTTATTTTGGCACTAATCTTTACAATATATATATATATATATATATATATATATATATATATATATATATATATATATATATATATATATATATATATATATATATATATATATATATATATATATATATATATATATATATATATATATATATATATATATATATATATATATTGTCAGTATGTGTTAAATTTAACGTAAGTTAATTTGTTTTGAATAAGTCACTTTGGCAGTAATTATTTTTTTGTAACGTATTGACCCTGTTTCTTCCTCCCCAACTTTTCTGACTTGTTGTATAGTTTTAATTACAATGAGCTTGTTTTATTTTCACGTGTGGTGTTGGCCGGAGCTGTATTCGGCGCTGTCTCGCCAGGTCTAGGGGAGTCGTTTCTGGACCTTTAACATTGTGAGGGCTTGACTTATTTGAGGATTAACTCTGGATTACGATACCTGCCTTTCTTCAGTTGCTGCTGCTGTCCTCCTTTGGGAGATTGATTCATTTTTCAGTCTGCGCCCTTGGTTCAGTCATTCTGCCAAGGGGACCTCTCTGCCAACTGGTAAGGTGTGATTACCTGTCGGATGGCCGTGTTCGTTGATCGTCTTGCGATGTTAAAGCGATTCTTACTTCAGTCTACGCCCTTGGCCCAGTGATTTTTGCCAAGGGGACCTCTCTTACGTTTGGTAAGGTCTCAAGAATATATATTATTCCCCTCGACCCGTGATTTGAAGGCTGTGTTAGCCACTACTACTGTTTAGAGCTCACTTAAGGGAAGCAGTTTTTTTTTTTTGATAAATGTTTAGTGTGTAATAAGTTAGGTTATTCTGCTTTTTGACATTCTATTACTTTCAGAGCCATCTCTTTAAAGTGTAATTGCATAGTCTGTCTTAATTTGGTGTAAGTGTGTTTGTTATTCGATGTTTTCAGTGTGTGGTTGATTTTTGTGTTTATTTAATGTATTTTGTAAGAGGCTCAGTGGTCATTTCTTTCTAAAAGTTTGTATTAAATATTAAGGTTTTATTTTCAGTTTTTCTTTATCCTCCTTGATTCCATCTCTGTACACTCTGTTGCAGCCCATTCCACCTATTGTGGACTTGGTCGTTTGTGACTTTATTTGTATTTTAAGAGACTTGTGTATGTTTGATGGGCGTGGGCCCATAACAATATATATATATATATATATATATATATATATATATATATATATATATATATATATATATATATATATATATATATTGCTAAATGTGAATATGGGGCCTTGAGTTTATTGGCACAAGGGGTGGGGGGGAGGTTGCATCCAACCAGGTTTCCACACATAGCAATATCATTCACTCAATTAATTATACAGGTAATTATAAGAGAAAATCTCAAAATAATGACAAGAATGTATTGACAATTAATTCAAGGTTGTGGAGGGCCACTAGGGTCCTGGTACATTACAGCAATGGTTGATACTTGAGAAGATACTTGATAACAATTACTAAAACAGGGGACAACACATGAGCAGGGCGTGAGCCTGCACTACTGAGGGGGACTGACGGGATGTGTGAATTACTTCTATGGATGAGAGGGCCTTCTTGGCACTCGATGCAGGAAGATTTTACAAGAACACTTGTCTTAGTGGGTGTGATGGGAGCATACAGTTGGGGCAGAGTCGGTTCACAGCATCAGGTTTGATCTGCAATGACGCAGTCAAGAGATTACCTGATGAATGGATTTTGGCACTGAGGAGGGCTCTGCTGAAGACAGAGGATTCCTCTCTCATAAATATCTACAAAACACAATAATAACACTTTATCAATGTACAATAATAATCAACAAACAGGTCACTAATATCACTCCAAGTATGGAAAGGAAGGTATGATGAAAATTAGTAAGGAAGAAGGAAAGGTGACCTGTAATCTCTACGTCTCACATTACCTTATCCTCAAGGACATCTCCGTGGGCTATTGATGACAGACTATGGTACTTGGGGGTGGGAGGCAAAGCTATGACTGGCGGACGCTAGGTCAAGAGATAAAGGGACGAAGGAGTGAGGCTGTGTCGCCTCTCATACAGTTCTCTCGGAATCTCAAGTCATTCTCGGGCACCAGTCAGTAGCTCCCTTTTATAGGGGCTGACCTGCTGGTCACAGATGCATCATGAGAGCTGAAGCCATGCAGTTCCCACAGTCACAGATGCATGATGGGAGGTAGGCCCATACAGTCCCCATGAGGCTATGCACCTTAATCTGGCACCAATCCTTGGAAAGTAGGATCCGTCCGCACCCCAACTTTCTCCTTGCTAATGGTGTCCTCTGGCTATGCCAGTGGCTGTTAATCCGCTAATCCTAACGCCAGGGTCCTGTGAGAGAGGAAGAGAGAGAGAGAATCACTGTTTCCAGGAAAAAGGGGATTAAGATCTGAGGGTGAAGGGAAGCTGTAGGTGAGGACTAGGGAAGCTCCAAATCTGGGGGGTCTGTTTACCTGGCAAACAGTTCT
The DNA here is from genome assembly GCF_040412425.1 of Macrobrachium rosenbergii. Classification (NCBI taxonomy): domain Eukaryota; kingdom Metazoa; phylum Arthropoda; class Malacostraca; order Decapoda; family Palaemonidae; genus Macrobrachium; species Macrobrachium rosenbergii. The sequence goes on along the minus strand of NC_089777.1, from coordinate 40,374,738 downwards.
CTGTTCTTTTTGGTTATTCATTTTATTCTAATTTGCGGCAAGTGGGCTGGCTTTGTATGAGATATGCAGATATGCACCCCTATGATGTCATATGGAATTTGAACGTCTGGCCACAGCAAGAAAAACTGTGTATGTAGATTTGTAATTCAGTCCTGAGGATGTTGCCCTTGAGAGGTGACGAAACGGTCCGTTGACTAGTAAAAAGAAAAATTAAATGGAAAGAATCCTGAATTAATTCTCCTTATTCCTAAGAAGCTTACCAGTAGAGAAAAAGAAGTATAGACTGATTGAGAGTCTTGACAGTAGCTGCAGACAATGCCAATGATTTCAATAGGGATGGTATAAGAGAGAAAATATGCCCAAATAATATATATACATTATATATATATATATATATATATATATATATATATATATATATATAGATATATATGTATGTATGTATATGTATATGTATATATATATATATATATATATATATATATATATATATATATATTTATATAATATATATATATATATATATATATATATATATATATATATATATATATATATATATATATATATATATATATATATACATACACTGTATATATATATATATATTTTCAAATATTCTGCTGTTTGCCCTTTCTGCATTATTTAAAAAAAAGAGATAATTTTAACAAAGACAGGAAGCTCAGCTGGCACAGAGGTAGGCTGTGAGTCTTTTAAAAAAATAACGTCTTTAGCAGGAATAGGTTAACGCATTAGAGGCCTAAACCATAGGGAGGGTCTTACCAAATAACTCTAGTAAAGGTGGTCTTAAGCTTCGTTTTGCTCTGTCCTATGCATTCGGTGATGTCTCTGTCAATTTTTCAGACTGCCTGGGCAGTGGACGAAGTCGGAAAAACAGCCCAGGCCTACAGCTCTGACCTGAGCCGAGTCAGACAGAGACTTGCTATCGCGTGAGCCACACGCGTTGTGTGTAACTAATTCTTTGTGCTTGCCCTCTTACTGTTTCATTGGTACGTGAGACGAAACGGGTATTTTCAAGACTTCTATTTTTCTTTGTTTTCACCACTTTGCCACCGTTTACAAGAACCTGGTATAACCAATTTACTTTTATGAAGTCTAGTGTAAGAATAATTGATATTGCCTAGTGACACTGCAAACTATTCCTGTGCAGTAAGTAGGAATTAGGGAAAGTTAAGTAAATAAATTTCAGGCACCCTTGTGTCTCAGTCCCATTGTTTGGAAGAGAAATAGCCTTTACCAGTACTAAAACTGCGTATGGTATATAGTAGTACAGACATCTATTGTGTTATAACTTTACTTGAAGCAAGGGAAAACTTGACTGTGTCTGATGTGGGCAAAAGTTCATGTAATTTCCTCGCTATCACCGCACATTCTTTCTTTGTCAGGACCAATTGGGAATTAAGGGATTTGATGTATACTTATGTATATGTATCAAAACAAAATAAATGTATAAGAAAAAACAAATTATTTTCTAAAGTAAACAAAATAAAAGAATACTTCAAAAAGATTATATATTGTATTCATGCAAAATGTTAAGAAATTAAATTTAAAGCTAGAAATAATGAACATTTAGAAATATACAAGATAATAAGACCAAATACAATGCTATCTGATCATGACGTTTGACTTTTATATTTATTATTTAGAATTCTGACTGACCTAAATTCAATACAACATTTGACACAGAAGGTGTTTCAGCTCTATGCACCTGAAGAAGAATAAGTGCTTCCAAACGAATTTCCTCCATTGTTGATCGTATCACTGGTAAAATTCGCTCAAGTTTTGAAAACAACCGTTCAGCCTCTGCAGTGGTTATTGGCAATGTTGGCAAGAGCTGAAGAAGCGAATGTATATTTGGGAAAAATGAAATACACTCATTTAGAGCAGATATAGCTGTTTGGTCTCTCATCTTTTTCAACTTTTCCCAATTTCTGCTTCCACATTGCAAATTCACTTTTTATAACACTTTTTGGGTCTAAAAATAGATCAGAATATAATTCTAATGCTGACTCCAATTGTTTCCATTGCTCTTGAATTGAAAGGCTTGTTGATGAGTATAAGATACTTGGCCATTTTTTCCCCGAAAAATTTCGACTGTCTTGAAAAACTGCTTATAATTTTATTGTAATTAGTACAACTATTTAATGTCAAAGGAGGGACCATGCCCCCCACCTTGGCTACGCCACTGGCGACAGAAAAAGTGCGGACGGACAGACAAAGCCGGCTCAATAATTTTCTTTTACAGATAACTAAAAACACACACACGTGTCGTGAACGAGCCGTTACATGGAAGAGTGCTTATTACTACTACTACTACAAACAGTTGCCGTTCAGATTGCTTTGAGCAGAAAGAACCATAGGACCTTGCTGCAAACGCTGCTTAATGTAACATTGCGGACGAGGGAAAGTTTATGAACGATTGAACACGTGAGCGAATTCACCAAACGTAAGCACAATATTTACTTTAGGCTAAAATAGACTATCCAAGACATGGTATCCTACTCTTCTTGGGCTTTGTGTTCAGTTTCGCTGCACCCTTAAGCCTACCCAGGCCTAAGACAGGTCGGCCAGACAAGGGATTAATGTTGAATCACCCGAGTCGAACGCGTCAAGTGATCCCTGGCCCATGATTTACAGGTTGTAAACCGAGGACACTTGAATATATGGTAGAACTATAGGGTTATTTTTCGTTAGACTCCAGCCACCTCCCGCTTTATAATTTATATTTTTCTTGGGTAAATCACATCAAAACAAAAAATTTCTTCTCAATACATAACCTTCGCAAATGCCTAATAGCAGAGAAAAATAAGGACTTGTAAGGTAAGACAATACCAGCCCCCCCCCTCCATAACTAATACGGCAAAATTGTAACCAGTAAACACCCCTAGTTTACGTTAGGTTGGTATTTTTAGGTTCTTTTACTACCTTATCATTTCCTGGCCATTTTTGCATGAAAAATCCAAAATGGTTTTTCATGCAAAAATGGCTAGCTGGCACCTTTGGAAATGGCTGGCTGGAGTCTTCCGAAAAATTACCGAACTATAGTGTAGGCTAACACCACATGGCATATTACCTCGGAAATTGAGTTTTTCTATAGTTTTGAGGTTGCTTATCAGGAATTTACTGTTATTTTTTGCGGTCGAGTGTAATTAAACTGTAATTAACCTCAGAACTGATATATTATTGTATGCTGGCCATCCTGGAATGTTGTTGTACATGCGCAGTGTTATAGGCTAGGGGAACTTTTGGTAAAAAGAGGTTTCCTTCATGGGGGGGGTTTCTGGGGGCCAGAGCCCCTGCTAAGTAACAGCCTATTGGGTTAGGTTAGTATAGTTCCTTTTATAACAGGTTTCCTTAACCAATCCCTTCTTGAACATATGGCTTCCATATGCCTTGCGTATGCATGGAACTTCCAGGGTGGCCATCATAACAATAACCTGTCCATTCTCTCCCTGTGTTTTACCCAAACCCAAACCCCCCCCCCCTCCTGTTTCCAAAGGGTCTCCGATAAAGATGTGAGGTTAATAATTATTGACCGCCAATAAACAACTCCAGCAACACTAAAAGTATAGGAAAACTCAATTTCCAAGTTAAAAAGCCATGCAGAGTTCTTCTATAGTTTTACCAAATATGTAGTACTATTGTAAATATAGGCTATATATATTGGTTACTTGAGGACAAATTTCTTTTCATTTATTGAATGGCAGGTATTCTGTGTAATTTTCATTACAATTTCTATCAAGGTATTGTTTAAAACAAGGCCTATTTTACAAAGACTCCACATGCTTATTTTAGTTCATATGGCAGTGTCCTATAGCTCATTTTGCTAATGAAACTTCATTCTTTTGAAAGGTTTTAAAGGTTTATTATTTTTTTTTTTTTTACCAATTAAATGTCAAGTGAATTCGTACAAAGTGAATGACCGATGTGTGTCAGTAGCGATAATATACCCAATAGAAATATATGTAGAGTTCTCACCCTCGCTATCAATGGAAAAATTAACTTACAGTTGTGACATATGAGGCTGTATTTTTTAATGAAATAACTGACAAACACTGATAAATAATTAGGTTACTGGTAGACTACCATTAAAAGAAAATTAATATAAAACTGAAACAATTACTGCAAAGATGAAGGACGTTCAAATGTTCTGTAGTGGGTCCTGCCTGTGATGAGACTGTGTGACATCATTGTCTGGCCGACCTTTCTTAGTGGGTCCTGGATGGGTGCTTGTGGCTCATTGACTACAGTTTGCCGTGGTCATGATAGTTTCTTGCTCAGACTAGCCAATGGTATTCTTTGTGACTAGGGTGGTCCTATTCTTATTACCAAAAGGAGGTTTTTTCAATTTTTGTGACATGTATAATGATGAATTGAAATGGGACTGCATGTAGTTTTCCTTAAATTTCCATGATAATGTATTCTTTTGGTATAAATAACAACTGAAAGAAAGTAATATTCTTTTTTACAACATTCCTATAGTATGGTAACCAAATTAACTTGACTTTACAAACTCAGGATAGTAGCTTACTGACCATAGTTATCTCAAATGCCTGTGTGTTTTTTGCATTTTGCCTCTGTACTTGCAGTCTTCATGAGTTCTGTTGTACATATCGGGGAACTCTTCTGAGAAATTATCACAGATATGAATCTCAGCTATTACCGAGTCTTAATCTGTTGCCTACAGTCTGTGCTGTTTTAGTATACTTAAGGTAATTTGTTAAATTTTCACTTTATTATGAGCCACACTTGCATGAGTGCTGTGCTTAGTACCAGCCTTTTGGGGGAGAATTTTGAAACATAAACAAGACAGTAAATATCTATGTAACAATAAATTAGGGATAGATTTTAGGATGATTTTTGAAGTATATTAAGGAGACCTGAGAGCTTTGTATACAAATGCCAGTATCAGAATGAGGTATCAAAGTAAATTAGCAGTACAGTAATTTATATAATTCTTTTTAGATAGGAACCAAAAAGAGGGACAAATTAATGAAAAATTTAACCATTATTGTTTGTAACTTCAAATTGTTCCATGCCAAAGTATAAAATTCAGCACTCAGCATGATAAAAAATTTATCATAGGTAATTTTAGAGATCTTGCACCCTCTGCTAACCTAACAAGGTATATATATGTTTTGGTCACATTAAATGTATATCAATTTCTTCCCTTTGTTTTGTCTGTGTCGTATAGAGTTTTTGTCTTGACTACTCATGTGGTTCAGCTCTTTGTACTACTCTTTTCCGTGATCTTTTGGGTATTCCCACTGGTCTTTTGTTCAGCTACTTGCATAATTATCCTCCCTCTCATTGTCAGATGAAGCCCATTCTTTTTTTTTTTTTTTTTTGTATAGGCAAGTACTGTAGGTTTGAAATTTACATGGTTAGGCAAGATTATGAAATACATAATTATTGGTTATTTTTCATTAAAAGAATTTTCTGTAAAATCTATTATCCAGTGTTAGTAGAGTGGTTAGGAAAAGCTTGTTTGGCATATGTTTTGTTATAAAAGTTCTGATGGTTTTGGATTGAAAGTTCAAGAAAAATTCACCATTGATGCCTTTTACTTATTTTAGCCACTAAAAATTAATTTAGCCACCTGAAATGCATGGAGCTGAGTTTGTATATCATATCGAGTATATTTTTACAAGACATCATTGATCTTTTTGTGTATATAAGTTTTTAATTTAAGCTGTGTGAGTAACCTCAACTGTATTGTAGTTTTATTTGAAGAGGTCTTTTATTCGTTCTCGGGTATCCACGTTTTTGGTTCATTTTCATTTCTTGAGCAGTTTGTTTCTTTAAGTATTATGCTCATCAAAGTCTTCCACTTTTATCTGATATACAGTACTGACATCAGTCCCTCTTCCAATTTCTTATACTCTGTCTTGGTTCCAATACAGTAGTCTTGTTCATCCACATATGTATGCTTAGTTACTTAGTGAGACACTGTATATAACTTGAGGAGACCTCTCAAATATTCATTTTTTACTTTTGTTGGTGCAGGTCAAAACACATTTTCATATATGTAAATTACCAAGTAATTCTATACTCTCTATTTGATTGGCAGTTAAAAATATAAAGCTCGCGTAGCAATTCAATAGTTTTTTAAGTGTAGGTAATGACCCCACCTCTATTGGGGAATGATAGGTACAACAAAACAGAGAAAATTACTTTTTCTCTGCTGACGTTCGATGCAACATTGAATGTTTTGGTGGTTGGGTTTGAAGTTTTCTTCATTGCTTTTCCAAGGAGTTGGTGAAGTATTGTTGATTTTGGTAGCTTTTCAGTCTAGTTTACCTGTTATTCCTACAATATGTCTGATTCTAGTTCATGAAGTGTTAGATATTGTAGCGAAGGATGTAAGACTTGTATGACTAAAGTGACTTATGGTATTCGTACAATTTGTGCTAAGTGTAGAGGACAAGAGTGCTCAAAAGATCTTAAGTGCACTGAATGTGTTGATGGGATGAGAAAAAGTGGAAAGTTTTTAAATCTCATTTGGATAAATTAGATAGGGATAGGAAGAGGAAGGCGGCTGTTAGAGCCGAGAGTAGGGCTGTGAGTGTAGAACCTGTCTCTAACATTTAAGTCTTAGATCTTAATGTTCCTCCTCCTGGCTCCCATGCTTCCGATCCCAATGCCGTAGCCAGCCTTGAGAGTAAATTTGATGTTGTAGTCAACACTATCAAAATTAGGCGAATCGCTTAAGGTCTTCATGGATGAAGTTCACAGTTTTAAACAAGTGTCAGTGGAGGAGGTGGCTATTTGTCCCGTTGATTCTCCCAGACAAGGGTCACTGTCACACTCCCCTGAACCTGGGAGTAGACATACCGGAGGTCCAGGGGAGGTCAAGGGGGGTTTTCCCCACAGGCAGTCGCCCCTCATCAGATTCTGTGGTGTGTAGTTCCAGCAGCCGTTGGAAAGGCGTCGCTGTGAGTGCCCACCAGTTGTCGTTGGACTCTGATCTCTCCAGCCCTGGGAAGAGATGTGTGTGCCGTTTTACGGGCGAGTCTTGTCTTTTAAAGAGACAGCATGGTAGATAGCCCTCTCCCATTTCTCGCTAGCGCTCTAGAGACCTGGCTCTTTGTCCGCAACCAGGTTGCAGTAAGTGATGCAGCCCAACTCGTTATTCTCCCATGCAGAGCGTCAGTTGTTGGTTCTTAAGCAAACGCTCGTCTTCTGGACGTCCACATGAGCGGTCAGTTTATTCGCCAGAGCACCATTCAGTCTTTGAATGCCAGTCTCGGACTCCTAAGCGCCTGTCTCTGAAGCGCTCTGCGTCATCTGGGTGCCCGGCGCCAACAGAGCCCCCATATTTTTCTGCTTCACCTGCCTTAGTGTCAGAGAATTTGTCTTTTGAACACAATAAGAAACAGTTGGGTGATGTGCTTGACTTGCTGCACAAGGCACCAACCGTTCTTAAGCCTTCTTGAGAGGCTTCTTTGTCTCCAGTGTTTTCTGAAGGGGAAGAGGTTATCCAGGGGCCCACTCCTACTGCATATGCTTCATTGATGAAGTATGTTTTAGCGTCTTTCCCCTTGCATTTCCAACCAGCTGCTCTGATGTCACCCGCCTCTACCTTTCTGATGAGGAATTAGACAGACTCCAGCTCTCGCCTACTGAAGATGGTTCTCTCTTCCCCAGCTAGGAAGGCCCTCACGGAAGTAGAGGATTGGTTGTTTGTTAAGAGGGAGCAAGGGAAAGCGACTTTTGCTTTTCCTCCAGCAAGATTGACAGCTAGGAGATATCTCTCCTATTCTACAGGAGAAGCTCCATCCTTAGGAGACGCTGCCTCTTACCAAGGTGACTTCTCAGGATTAATCGACTCAGCGAGACATTCAGCTTTTTCCTCAGCAAAGGTATTCTTCGCCTCATCAGAATTCGAGCACTTAGTGAAACACCTGTTTAAGGTTCTCGAGGTGTTCAGTTTTTTGGACTGGACAGTAGGAGCACTAGCCAGAAAGACTGAAGAACACGATGTGCTAGCGACGGACTTGTCTTCTGACTGGCTAGGTGTCGTATCCTGCGCGGATAAGGCAGTAAGGGATGGCTCCTCTGAACTGGCAGCTCTTTTGGCTATTGGAGTCCTCAAGAAGAGGGAACTGTGGTGCTCCTTCACCACAAAAGGAGTTACATCCGTCCAGAAGTCTGCTCTTCTGTACTCCCCTTTGGACAGACATTTCTTGTTCCCGCAGTGGGCGGTTAAGGAGATTGCCACCAACATACAGAAGAAATCCACGCAGGATCTTCTAGCCCAGTCTGCGAAGCGCCCCAAGGAGCCTTCTGCTTCGATCCCATCCAAGTCGGTATCCCCTCTACAGCAGTAGCCTTTTCGAGGAGGCAGATAGGGCTTCTCTAGACCCCGTTCCAAGGTTCGGTTTTCAGCATGGTCCGTCAAGAGGACTTCCAGCAAATCCTCTTCCAGAAAGTGACTTTCCCATCCTTCATGTGCCTGTAGGGGCCAGACTCACTCTCTTTTGGAAGAGGTGGAGTGCCAAAGGTGTGAAACCTTGGACGGTCAAGGTTTTAAAAGAGGGTTACTCGATTCCCTTCAAAGAGTACCCTCCTCTCATAACTTCACCGATCACATTGACGGCATACTCAGAGGGCTCCAAGAGGTTTGTAGCTCTCAGGGAGGAAGTGTCAGTTCTTCTAAGAAAGAAAGTCATAGAAGTAGTGGAGGATCGTTCTTCAAGAGGTTTTCAGAACCGACTAAGATCACTGTAGCGCAAGTAACAGATTTCCTTCTTTTCTTAAGGAACAATAAGAAGCTCTCTTTATAGACTATTAGAAGCTACAGATCGATGTTAGGGTCAGTTTTTAAGCATAGTGGAGTAGACTTAGGTTCTAATCAAGACCTTAGTGATCTGATTAGATCTTTCGAGACTACTAAGCAGCTGCAAGATGCCTCTGTTTCATGGAACTTAGATGTGGTGCTGAAATGGTTAATGGCCCCTGCTTATGAACCTCTCCGTTCCATTTCTCTTAAGAATTTAAAAAAGAAAACTTTTCCTAGTAGCCTTGGCCACGCCTAAATGAGTGAGTGAGCTGCAGGCAATTGACAAATGTATTGGTTTTTTGCAAGGAGGTGCTTTTTGCTCTTTTTTTGCTTGGCTTCCTAGCTAAGAACAAGTCTCCATCTAATCCCTGGCCATGCTCATTCTCCATTAAGAATCTTATGGACTTTCTAGGACCAGAAGAGGAGGAGAGAATTCTGTGTCCAGTAAGAGCTCTGAGGTATTATTTGGACAGGATGAAGATCAAAGGACCTGCCAGTAACTCTGCTGTTCTGTGAGAAACCCGGCTAAACCCTTGTCAAAGAATGCATTGTCATTCTTTCTTAGAAGCTTTGTTTTAGAGGCACACTCTCAAATACAGGAGGATGATCTGCCTTCTGTTAAGGTGAGGGCGCACAAGATTAGGGCGGTGTCCATGTCCTACGCATTTAGACATAATATGTCACTCTCAGCTATCCTCCAGTTGACATACTGGAAGCGCAACTCCATTTTTGCCTTGCACTATTTGAAAGAAATAGAGACGATGCTTGAGAATTGCAGTACCTTGGGTCCATTATCTGTGGCTGGCTTGGTATTGGGGGAAGAAGCATAGGAAGCACCCCTTCCTATCCGTAACCTCTTCGCCTTGAATTTTGGGTGCCGAGTTCTTTTGGGAAGCTTGGGGGTACATGTATGCGGAGTGCCCACTAGTCTATGGAAGTGGTATGATGGTTTTTAATTTTTATGGTTGTCTGTGTAGGTAACAATTTTATTTGGTCTTTTTTGATTTGGTACTGTGCCCAGGGCAAGGGTAAATTTTTTCTTTGGCGTCTTTGAATATTCGGAAAACTCCTTTACTCAAAAGCTCCCTCTTTAAATTAGGGACTTATCTCGGCTATTCCGCTAAGTCACTACAGGTCAAGATGAGTACCAACCAAAAAGCAGTAACCTCCTTCTGTGGCTCTCTTACCTGGTAAGGACACAACAAGCATTTTTAGTAATGCCAACAGATTTCATGTTTCAGACTCATCTTCATATCTGAATGTTTTTGAAACAGAATATGTCCATTTATCCCACCACCTGTCAATGTAGGATTCAGCTGTGTAATTACTTGATAAGTTATTACAGATATGAAAATGGTATTTTCATGATAAAATTAAGTTTCATATATACTTACCAAATAATTACGGATCAGAGCCCTCCCTCCCCCCTCTGATGGACATTAAGCACAAAAGAAGTGGCTTTCTCTGTTTTGTTGTACCTATCGTTCCCCAACAGAAGGCAGGGTCATTACCTACACTTAAAACAATTGAAGTGCTACTACGAACTTCAAATTTTTAACTGCTGATCGAGTAGAAAGTATAGCTATGTAATTACTTGGTAAGAATATATGAAACTTAATTTTATCATGAAAATACCATTTTATATTAAATTATACTGTGGTCTTGCTAGTGATGAGTTTGAAGGGGATTACCAATTCTCAAGATGAGGTTAAGAAAAGTTAACTTGTCCAGGGGTTAATGTATATGTATATCTCTTATGAAGGCATTATATGCTGTATGGGAAAGATTGAACAACCTGGCCTGAGTCAGTTTGTTCTTTTAGGCAAGATGATGGAGTGGTTTGTTTTGTACATGCAACTTACCCATCAGATATATACTTAGCTATAGTCTCCGACGTTCCCGACAGAAATTCAAATTTCGCGGCACACGCGACAGGTAGGTCAGGTGATCTACCATACCCGCCGCTGGGTGGTGGGAATAGGAACCATTCCCGTTTTCTAATCAGATTTTCTCTGTCGCTGGTTCCGGCAACATCTGTTGTTGGTTCCTTCTGCTTAGATTTTAATTTTTCGCTTGCTGAGGATTATTTTGGACTGACCTTTGGTGACGTATTGGATCTTTGGCTTGGCATACGCTTTTGTGGATTGATTTTGATTTCGGCTTTGGTATTTTCTGTAAGAATGTCTGATCAGAGTGTTGCACCTGTGTTTCGTGTGTGTGTTAGGTCTGATTGTAAGGTGAGACTACCAAAGCTTCGTAGATCCTCATACTGTGTGTTCGAGGTGTAGGGGGAATGATTGCTCTATTGAGAACACTTGTGTTGAATGTGAGAATCTCACTGATCTGGAATGGAAAGCTTTGAACTCTTATGTACGCAAGTTGGAGAAGGATAGAGTTAGGAAGGCTTCTTCTAGAAGCTCAAGTAGGTCTCTTTCTAAGGAGGTAGAATTAGAACCTAACACTCTTCCAGATTCGCCTGTCACTCCTGTTGTTTCAGCTCCTTCACCCTTCGTCGAACCTGTGGATTCGTCATCGGAGATGGCTGCAATGAAGGCTACGATCCGCAAGATGCAGTTGCAGATGCGTGCTTTAGAGGAAAAGAAAGTGAGAAGTGATAGTGATGTGTGTAGTGTCCCCAGTGTAGTGGAGGGGGCGTCTGACCGGCTCCGCATCGCTCCTAGGCCTAGACCTCTTCCAAACTCCCAGACCCAGTGGAGGAGGAATGTCGACAGCCGCAAGGGGGATGAAGAGCGCTCCCAACGGTCAGGCGTCCCTTCGGCAGCGCCTGTTGACGCGTCCCAGGCTGCCTTAGATCGCCGTAGAAAAGGGATCTTGAAGAAGTGTTTCTCGTCTTCTGCTTCTTCTTCACCCAAGTGTGGTTGGAGTTCGGCTGAGGAGTCGCGCCCTTTGAAGAGGACTTGGAAGGCTCCTAGAGGAGACGCATTGGACTCTAGCCCTGAGCGCTTCCCTGAGGGTTCTCCTGTTGCAAAGAAGAGAACTCGAAGATCTCCCTCCTCTTCTTCTGGTGGTCAGGAGTCCACCAAGCAGATCCTGGTGGGCCTCCAGGCTCAGCTCGCTGCTCTTGCTGGCTCTTTATCAAAGAGCTCTTCTCGTAGGAAGGATGCCTCTCTTCCGATCAAGTCCTCCAAGAGACACTCTTCTCCCAGCAAGTCGTCTTCTGTGAAGCGTTCTTCTCCTGTTAAGCGCCCCTCCAGCAGCAGGCGCTCCTCTCCTGGTAGGCGCTCCTCTCCTGGTAGGCGCTCCTCTCCTGGTAGGCGCTCCTCTCCTGGTAGGCGCTCCTCTCCTTGTAGGCGCTCCTCTCCTGGTAGGCGCTCCTCTCCTGGTAGGCGCTCCTCTCCTGGTAGGCGCTTCTCTCCTAGGCGCTCTTCGTCGGCGGATAGCGCCTCTCCTCCCAGGCGCTCGCGCCCTCGTCGTCGTCGGTCTTCTCCTGTTGGAGATGCTTTCTCTCCAGTGAAACGCTCTTCTCGTCAGTCTCGTTCTTCGCCTCGTAGAAGCTCCTCTCCAGCCTCCTTCTCTTCTGGTAGGCGCCCCTCTCCCAGCAAGGGCTCCTCTACCGTTCGAGCCTCTTCTCCTGTCAGGCGCCAGTCATCTAGCAGGCGCTTCTCCGGATCGTCGTTCTCCAGTGGACAAAGGCTCCTCTCCTTCTAGGCGCTCTTCTTCTGGCAAGTGCCCTTCTACTTCCAAACGTTCTCCTCCTCCTTCTGGCCTGGAGGCGTTATCGGAGGACGAATCCCCCAAGGATATCAACGTTTCTGATTACAAGAGGTTGACAGCTTTACTGGTTCAGGAGTATGGAGATTCCCTCAAGCCTGCTTCTCCTCCTTCTCCTGGTTCCATGCTTTCGAGCACCAAGGCCTCAAAGTCTTCCTCTTTGGTTAAAATGCGACCTACGATCTCGATGAAGAAAGCGCTTAAAGGCTTCGGAGAGTGGCTCTCTTCGAAGAAGGATGCCGGCAAGACTGTCTTCTCCTTGCCTCCCTCTAGGCTTTCGGCGGGAATGTGGTACGAGACTAAGGAACCGATGGGGTTAGCTCTCCCCTCATCGGCTGGCTCAGACTTCTCTTCGCTCGTGGATTCTTCCAGAAGACTCTCCCTTAATTCGGCCAAGGCTTCTTGGGAACTTTGTGAATTGGATCATTTCCTCAAGGGCCTTTTCCGCGTGCTGGAAGTTTTTAACTTTATGGACTGGTCTCTAGGGGCCTTAGCTAAGAGGAGTCTTGAAGAGGACTCGGTCAGTATGGAAGACCTCAGCAGTGTGTTTTCTTGCTTGGACAAGGCTGTTAAGGACAGCTCTATGGAGATCGCTTCCCTGTTCGGCACTGGCCTGCTTAAGAAGAGGTCAGTCTTCAGTGCTTTCCTCTCCAAATCGGTTTCTCCTCTCCAGAGGTCTTCCCTCTTGTACGCTACTCTGTCTAGCCATCTTTTCCCGCAAGAGACTGTGAAGGAGGTCTCTCGTTCTTTGTCTGAGAAAGCTTCTCAGGATCTGCTGGCGCAGTCGTCTAAGAGGATGAGACCTACTGCTCCCCTTGCTAAGAAGGAGAAGGCCCCCTTTCAGGAGCCCTTTCGAGGATCCAGGTCTATCAGGAGGCGTAGGCCTGAAAGAAGATCAGGACCTTCAGGACTCCCTACCAGGAAGTCCAAGTGAGAAGCAAGTCCTCCAGACGCCAGTAGGTGCCAGACTTCTGAAGTTCGCCGAAGCCTGGGCACAGAAGGGGGCGGACGAATGGTCCCTCTCCATCTTGAGGAAGGGTTACCTCATTCCCTTCATCTCGAAACCTCCCTTGACAACAACTCCGAGAGAGTTATCGGCGAGATACAAGGATCCTGTGCGGAGGCAAGCCCTTCTGCTAGCCGTCGAACAAATGCTAGAAAAGGCTGCCATAGAACCGGTACAAGATCTTCACTCCCCGGATTTTACAACCGGCTTTTTCTAGTGCCAAAATCTTCGGGAGGGTGGAGACCGGTCTTGGATGTGAGCTCCCTGAACTCGTTCGTCATCAAGAAGAAGTTCTCTATGGAGACGACATCCTCTGTTCTGTCGTCACTTCGTCAAGGAGATTGGATGGTGTCCCTGGACCTTCAGGATGCTTACTTCCACGTTCCCATCCATCCCTCCTCCAGGAAGTTCCTAAGGTTCATGGTAGGCGGCAGAACCTTTCAGTTCAGGGCTCTGTGCTTCGGACTTTCCACAGCTCCCCAAGTGTTCACGACCATTCTCAGGAATGTAGCTCACTGGTTGCATTTGGAGGGGTTGAGGATTTTCCTTGTATCTCGACGACTGGCTAATTCGGTCCAATTCGAAAAACCGTTGTCTGGAGGACCTTTCTCGTACTTTAAATCTGGTCCAGTCTCTAGGACTTCTTGTGAACCTCGAGAAGTCTCAGATGATTCCTCAGCAGGAAATTGTCTACCTGGGGATTCTGATGGATTCTCGGGGTTTTCGAGCGTTTCCCTCCCTGGAAAGAAGGGAACGCTGCCTTCAAAAGGTGACAGACTTTCTAGAGAAAGACAGATGTTCGGCGAGGGAATGGATGAGTCTGCTGGGGACCATTTCCTTGCTGGAACAGTTCGTTTCTCTAGGAAGGCTTCACCTAAGACCTCTACAGTTCTTCCTGAAAGAATCTTGGGATCGGAAGTCCCAAGAGTTGTCGGACTCCTTTCAGATCACATATCAAGTAAAGGAACATCTCCGTTGGTGGTTAGACCCCCAGAAACTGGGTATAGGAATTCCTCTGCAACCGCCGAACCCTCGCCTAGTGTTGTTCTCAGGCGTCGGTCGGGTTGGGGAGCAACACTAGGCTCGGAAGAAGTGTCAGGCACCTGGGACACAGATCAGAGGTCCTGGCACATCAACATGAAGGAGCTAGTAGCCATTCATCTAGCGCTCGTCCGATTCGAACTTCTGGTCAAGGGGTCAGTAGTTCTTGTCAATTCAGACAACACCACAGCCCTGGCTTATATCAGGAAGCAAGGAGGGACTCATTCCTTCTCCCTGTACGTCGCAGCAAGGAGCCTTCTGTTATGGGCGGGGGAGAGGAACATCGTTCTCCTCACCAGATTTGTTCAGGGAGAAAGGAATGTGAGAGCAGATCTGCTCAGCAGGAAAGACCAGGTTCTTCCCACGGAATGGTCTCTTCATCAAGAGGTTTGCGAAAGGCTGTGGTTCCTGTGGGGGAGACCTCATATCGACCTCTTCGCCACCCATTGGAACAAGAGGTTGGAGAACTACTGCTCCCCAATCTCGGACCCCAGAGCAGTAGCAATAGACGGCCTTCTCCTAGATTGGGAGTGTCTAGACGGTTATGCTTTTCCCCCGTTCAAGATTCTAGGGGAGGTGATAAGAAAGTTCGTTTCTTCAAAGGGCACCAAGCTCACCCTGATCGCTCCCTTTTGGCCATCCCGAGACTGGTTCACAGAGGTACTGGAATGGATGATAGACTTTCCCAGGTCGCTCCCTCTCAGGAGCGATCTTCTCAAACAGCCCCACTTCGACAGATATCACAAGAACCTTCCCTCTCTAAACCTAACTGCCTTCAGACTGTCGAAGGACTGGTTAGAGCGAAGGGATTTTCGCGCAAGGCTGCGAGGGCTATCGCCAGAGCCAGAAGATCCTCTACCTTGCGCCTCTACCAGTCGAAGTGGGAAGTCTTTAGGAGATGGTGTCGAGCTAAGAAAGTGTCCTCTTCCAGTACCTCTGTAATGGAGATAGCAGATTTCCTTCTTTATCTAAGGGAACAGTGTAACCTGGCGGTTTCCACCATCAAGGGATATAGGAGCATGCTGTCCTCAGTTTTTAGACACAGAGGTCTTAATATCTCCGATAATAAAGACCTTCACGACCTTATAAGGTCTTTTGAGTCTTCTAAAAACAAGTCCCCTAGACCTCCCAGCTGGAATTTGGACGTGGTCTTAAAATTCTTAATGTCTGATAAATTTGAGCCTCCTCGATCTGCCTCTTTCAGGGATTTAACCAGGAAATCGTTGTTTCTTTTTGCTCTTGCTTCTGCTAAAAGATTGAGCGAATTACAGGCTTTGGAAGGTTCTGTCGGCTTTAAGAGGGACTCTGTGGTCTGCTCCTTTAAACCTCTCTTCTTAGCAAAGAACGAGAACCCTTCAAAACCTTGGCCTAGGAGTTTTGAGGTCAAGGGACTCTCCTCTATTTCAGGACAGGAGCTAGAGCACACTCTCTGTCCAGTAAGAAGCCTTAGATATTATCTGGAGAAAAAGAAACAGCTCGGAGGTAACACTGAAAGTCTTTGGTGCTCTGTCAAGGATCCTTCAAGAGCAATTTCTAAGAACGCCCAGGCTTTCTTCATTAAGGATGTTATCAAGGAGGCTCATCTTTCCTGCAAAGACGAACATTTACAGCTCCTAAGAGTGAATGTTCATGAGGTGAGAAACCATAGCTACTTCTCTGGCTTTCCACAAGTCTTGGTCCCTCCAGTCTATTGTGGACTCTACGTGCTGGAGATGTAACTCAGTGTTTGCTTCTCATTATTTGAGAGACGTTAGTGTTACGTTATGAGAAGTGCTTCTCTCTAGGAGCTTACGTATCCATGGTTCGATGCTGGGTCAAGGAGCTGAAGCTAATCCTTTTTAGTCTAGCTATTTGGTTGTTGCTTTTAATGATTGGTTGTGTTTTTATGGTCGGCTGGAAGAGAGTGTTGAGGGACTCTCTCTTTCATCTCGTATCACTAACAAGGTTAGGCTTGGTCAGGTGGTCGGGTTTGGTTGTTAGCTCCTTTTAGTTTTTATTATTACCTAGCTCTGTCATGTAAGAGGGATAGCCCCCATTGATATGATTCAGGTAGAGGGCTCTGTCTTGTAAGTGGGTTAATCCCCATTGACACGATCCATAACAGGCTCTGTCATGTAAGTGGGTCTTTCCCCATTGATATGATCCAGAAGGGCTGTCAGTCATAGGTCACTTCCTCGCTGAAGCTCTTGAGGCATGCAGACTCATAGACAGTATCCATGAAGTCTTCTGCCCAATCAGGTAAGAACCATGGTTTTTGTTTATCCTACATCATATGTTGTTTCCCGTTTTTTAGTTATTAGCTGTCTCTTGCCCTCCTCCAAGGGTGCCAATCAGCTAAGTATATATCTGACGGGTAAGTTGCATGTACAAAAATGATATTTTTATGATAAAATAAAATTTTGTACATACTTACCCGGCAGATATATACGATTAGGGCCCTCCCAGCCTCCCCTCAGGAGACAGGTGGAAGAGAAAATCTGATTAGAAAACGGGAATGGTTCCTATTCCCGCCACCCAGCGGCGGGTATGGTAGATCACCTGACCTACCTGTCGCGTGTGCCGCGAAATTTGAATTTCTGTCGGGAACGTCGGAGACTATAGCTAAGTATATATCTGCCGGGTAAGTATGTACAAAACTTTATTTTATCATAAAAATATCATTTTTACTGTTCATGGTCTGTTGTGTTTTGTCATTTACTGTACATATTTGGAAGAGGATGGCTTAGTGTTTGTGTATGCAGGTTGAGCAGAGGAATTAAAAGCTATGAAGAAAGAAAAGAAATGTTCCCCATTGCACAGGTGCCTTGTTTGCCAACTAACTGTTTTGGGATTGGCAGATGAGGCACTTACAAACTACAATAAAGGGTTTGTATCTGTAATCCAGAGATAATATACAAAAACATTTATGCAAATTTTCTCATGAATTGTAGTACCTATACTGTTGTTATTTCAGATGTCAGGAGCCCTGCTTTTGCCAGCTTCAGGAGGGGCAAGGTTTAGCCGTTGCTCAAAGAAGGCAATTAGATTTGCAATTCACGGTTGTGCAAATAGACCATTTTATCACATAGTTGTTATGGATGTAAGTACTGTTTACTTTATATTTTATGCCATTTTGTACATTAACATCAATACTTTCTCTCATGAGATAGGAAATTTATATAGCAATAAATGTGATATAGTGAGCCATGATCTAGCATCAGTTTCCAACAATTTGTAAACATCTTAAAACTGCAAAATTTTGCTTCCACTGCAAAGATCAGGTCTCATGTAAAGGAGGTAGCTAAAACATACATTATGTGTCTTTTCATGTAATATCTGGTAATTTCTAAGTCGTACATAGCTTAAACATAATACTATTTCTTAAACTAGTGTTGCACAAGCAGAGATCCTATTCATTGGGCATCTGGTTTGAGAATGTAACAGATTGGGTTGATAACCGTTTAAAAGATTTTATTAAAATCTTAATGTTGTTAAGGCCATTTTTTGTATACAGTCTTGCAATTGAGTAGTTTTTTATCTTTTTCAGAAACTAATTGTAATTCAGTAGTTTCTGATCTTTTTTTAGGAACTAGTTGTAATTCAGTAGTTGTGATCTTTTTCAGAAACTAAAGTCCCAACATGGTTTTGTCATTGAGCAACTTGGAACATATGATCCAATGGTTAACTCCCGGGGAGAAAAATTATGTTCACTTAATCTTGAAAGAGTCTCATATTGGATTGGAGAAGGTGCTGACATTTCTCAGTCATGCTCAGTTTTGTTTGGTAAGAACTCCATTTTTGACCATTTATTGTGGCTTAAAGAATACCTCGTTAACCTAATTTTTTAACCTAGTAAATGTTGTAGAAAAGCAAATACTCTAGTAGCATATGTAAGCTTTTTAGATAGTACAGTAATTATATTCAGAACTTCATTATCAGTAGACCAGCATAAATTTGGAAGTGATACTTTTGTTTCATCTGTGGCTTACTTCCCATTTAAAATATAGTTGGTATAACCCCATCAGTTTCAGCAAACATTATTTTGTAAAAGTTATTCTTATAAATTTATTTGTACTTACAGAAATACAAACCATTGCATTTTATATAAGAGTATATCCTCAGTGCAAGCTGGGTTGGTTGTTAAACCGGGTGAAAAGGTTGTTAACTGGTGTTTATTGGTGATGGGTGAGGGAATAACCATTGCTCACCTTACATCATTAGTCCGTTTTTTGTCACGTGAAGACATCTTGCTGAGCTGCCCCTGGAGTATTTTTTTTACTTGTGTGGATACCCACTGTTTTATGCGAGGATTCCCACTGTTTTATACTTATTTACAGTTTCAGTAGTGTTGTAAAAGAGAATTTGCAGCTTTTAGGGTAGAAGAGACTCTTTAGCCCTAGCAGGGAACTCTTTTAGAAGGACACTCCAAAATCAAGCCAATGGGTAGAAGGGACTCTTTAGCCTTGGTAGGCAACCCTTCTAAGAGAAGGCTACTCAGAATACAAACCTTGTTCTCCAACCTTGGACTGGGCCATAGCCATTGCACTGTGGCCTTCCATGGTCTTGGGTTTGAGTTCCCTTGCCTGAGGGTACAGTCAGGCATTTACAGTTGACCCCGCCCATTCGTGGCTTCACCTATTCACAGTTTTTTCTGTGGAACTTATCTCCGAATTATTCGTGAAAAATTCGGTAATCCGCAAATTTTTTGTCAAGAAATATTCAGTAATTTTATGATAAAAAATTATTTACTAATTTCCAAATATTAATATTAAAGTAAACACAGCAAGCCATTAATAAAATTTATTTTTTTCAATACTGTATACAGTACTTAACTTCCCAGTGTTTCCCCATGTACTGTACAAAGAAAATGGTACTGCTTCAATACTGTATGAGAGAAAATGGATGTACGTGAAAATAGGGGTTACTTGAATAGCTTTCACACTTAGCTGTGAGCCATATATTTTTAAGGGTAATGTTGTAAGATGACTTTGAAATGCTGATAAAGTGTTTGAGATGATAGTTTAAGGTATATTCTGTGTAGGATTATAGTTTATGGTATGCATTTGATATTTGAACTATTAAAATAAGAAGTTATAAATGTTTCTAGAGGGGGTCTTTGGTATTTGAACAATCTAAATAGCCAGTCATAAGGGTTTTTAGAGGGGGATGTCAAGTATTTGCGGATTTTAGCTATTCACGGGTGATTGTGGTCCCTATCCCCTGCAAATGCTGGGGGTTGACTGTATCTGCTGTTTCATTCACTTCCTGTTTTTTTGAAAAGTGTGTAGGACAGGTTGATGAGAAAGCAAAAGTTGCTAGGTGGATTATCAAGAAAGTGCCTTTGTCTTTACCTAATCTTTTCCTTCTGAGTGTTTCATTTCTAAATCCATCCTGACTGTCCTCCCCCAAATTGTTGTGGTAAACCTGGCAGATTTCTTTTGCCACAAGGTGTGCCAGCCCCATCTTGTTGACCAGTTGCTTCTGGCATCTTTTTCAATGACGTATGGTGACGTTTATTTATACTGTCAACAGAATTTTTGTAAATTATATAAATACTGTTGTTATTTATGGTATTATTATTTATTGTTCTGTTGATTTTTAGTGTTACTGTTAAGAGTATTTATTAGTTTTGATACTGATTTTATGTTGTTAATTTTAATGCTTTTGGGAGATATTGAGCTGAACCCTGAGCATGTTACTCATGCATAGTGCTTTACTCACATATTAGGGGTAATGTCAAATTTTCTTGATCTCCAGAGTTGTCCCCGTAACTATGATTTGATTTTTTATATGAGACTTTTGTAAGTCAAAGGTTGAGTTTTTAATCCCAGGGTTTGATGACCCTGATCTTATTTATCATTGTAACATCCCACCTGAGCAAGGTATGGCTGTATACGCCAAGTCTGGACAACCTATTTAACGTCATAAATATTTGGAGTGTAGTTGCCATGAGGTTCTTTCTTTTAAAATTTTCAGTAAGTTCTACAGTATTTACGTATTTGTTCTTTACCACAATCCGAATACAGTACTGTATTGACTATTCTATATATGACTGCCTTTTGGAAAAGATTAGCATGGCTCAGTCACAGGATTCAAAAGCTTCATTCGTTATTTGTAGAGACTGTAATGCAAAGCACAGTGAGTGGCTAAATTCAAATTCCATTGATCAACATGGCTGGTCTTCTCTGGAGTTCTGTGTAGGATTTTGTCCAGCTAATTGAGGAACCCACTCACATTTCTGGTGATAGGTTAGATCTCATATTCACAGATGTTCTAGCAACTGTGAAGTCCAAGATCCGTGAATATATTGGCACTTCTGATCATTGTGCCACTGAGATGGACATAACTGTCAGTCAGTATATTCCTAATTCCACCATTGGAAAAACAGTCTGCCTGAAATCCAGAGCCAACTGGGCTCACATTATTGAAGCTTGTCAGGCACTTAATATTTCAGTTGGTATATTAGATCCTGATCCCAAGAAGAAGCTCAATAAAATGCTGATGGCTGTTTTAATAAGATATGGCCCTAGAAAGATCATCAAATTTAGGACAAATGACCAAAAATGGTTTGATGATACACGTAGATGAGAGACCATGACAAACAGACCAAATTCAACGCATGGAGACAAAGTCATTCAAATGAAAATTATGCCATTTTTGTTGAGTCTCGCCGTGCTGCAAATAGAACTTACCATACAGCAGAGAGTAATTACAATAATTCCTTGAAGAGGGAACTTGAAGGAATTTTAGCCTTATCTGTTGTGGACAAAATTGGCATCATCTATCTTTGGGTCAGACTTGTCTTCCATTCCACCACTATAAACAGATGATGGTAGATTGGTTACTGGAACCTAGGAAAAAGGCTGAACTGCTTCATCAAGCTTTTAAAGCTAAGCAATCAGCTGAGAATGTCCCTCTCCTTGATACTTGTCATCCTGAACCTGTTCTTACAATATTTGCATTTTGCTTCAGGGATGTTAAGAAAATTCTGGATAATCTTGATAGCTGGATTGGAGAAGATCCTGATGGTTTCTTCCCTTTGTTTTTTAAAAAAGTTTCTAGTGTGTTTCTCCCAAGCTTACTAGAGTCTGTAGATTTTTATGTCGATGTAGTATCTTTGTGGATGAGCGCAAGCTTAGCAATACAGTGCCTGTTCCAAAGAGAGGCATATCTGCGGATTGCAGTAGCTACAGGCCAATCTCTATTCTCTCTGTGCTCTCTGAAGTTGCTGAAAAACTTATTTATAAGCCGCTATATAAGTATGTGGAATATAAAGGATTGTTAGCTGATGTCAATATGCACACAAGGAAGCAGTTACGTACCTGTGATGCCCTTTTAGACTTGACATGCTATTATCAAAGGGAACCTTGATAAGGGTTTTGAATGTAGAGTAATTCAAGTAGATTTTCGTGCTGCTTTCGATTTAGTAAATCACAAGGCACTTATTTATAAACTTCAGAGTCTTGGAGTGGGTGGATATGTTGTAGGATTACTTCAAGATTTCCTTACAGGTAGGCAGCAGCGAGTTGCTGTGGACAGGATATTTAGTGAACCAAGACCTATTTTGTCTGGAGTTCCACAGTGTACTGTAGTGTTCTTGGTCCACTGTTACTTTTAGTGTATACAAGTGATATGGTTGTTGGCCTGGAAAACAAGATGTTCAGTAACACTTGTGGGTGTAGTAAAGTCTCCACTTAAGAGAAATGAAGCTGCCGTCAGCCTCAATCGGGACATGGACTGGATCAGGGAATGGTGTAGTCGCTGGGTTATGAGGCTGAGCCCCAGTAAAACGAAAACACTATTGATTAGCAGATCTCATACAGATTTTTCACCCCATCCTTCCCTTCAGGTGGATGGAGTTTTGCTGAATGAGTCCGAAGCTTTAACTATTCTAGGTATAACTTTTGACTCACATCTAACTCTTGAAAAACATCTAATGAAAGTTTCAGTAAATGCCACACAAAAGTTAGATATTCTTTGTAAGGGCTCATTTATAATGCAACCCGTTTTAGGTCATTTGTACTTCCTTTACTGGAATACTGTTCTCCGCTGTGGCTGTCTGCTTCTGCCAGAGGTTTATCTCTTTTACATAAAGTGGTTCGTGGTGGTAGGTTTCTGTTTCCTAATAGTAGCAGTTATGACTTGGACCATCGATGGATGATCTCTTTGTTTGTCAATTTTTCATAAGTTATGTTTCAGCAGAGATCTTTCACATTCACAATTGATCCCTGATCCTCTTTATCTGCCAAGAGCAACCAGATTAGCTGAACAGCAGCACCAATATGCAGTAAATGTGCCTCGCTGTCGAACTTCTCAGTTCCAGAGGTCTTTTATTCATAACACCGTTGGACTGTGGAACAGCCTCCCAGAGGATGTTATGCAATTGGAACTTCAGAAGTTCAAGTGAAGGTGCAGTGCATTACTGCCCAAATACTATTCTTCTTGCATTTTAATATAATTTTATATATATTTATTTTTTTCTTGTTTAATAAGTGGGATCTCTTCTTTCTGTATTTCACTTCTTCTTACTTCTTCCTAATGGACACCATATTCTTTGGAAGCTTGAATTTCAAGTCAGTGGCCCCTGTACTGAATAATAATAACAACACTGCTGAAGTCCTCCCTTCTACTTCCCTGAGTACAACCCCCCTCCCAGGCAAGAGTTGGGTATTATGGGAGCTGGGGGAATCATACACCAACTTTCACAATGTTGATGCAAAGTCTGCTGCTGCTGCAACCCTTACAACATCCCTGCTATGCCTACTGTTGCTGCAACTGCTAGGAACTCACCATTGTTGGGTTTCCAGTAGTGGTCTTTCTTCCCACAGAAGATGCCCCAGGGAATTGACAAGTGCAACTTCTTCAGAGGAGGAAAGCAGGACCCAAGTAAAGATGTGGAAAAGAGCAAGTGCTGTCCTTCCACCACTACCTTCTTGTAGAGTTCATCCTCCTCCTGCTCCTCCTTAATTTTTCCTTCACCTTCATCTCATGGGAGGAAGAAGAGTATTCCAGTTGGCTTGTCGCAAGGAGGTGCTTAGGGCTTTAAACAAGTGCTCTTTCCAGTCTCTTTGGGAGTGGGAGCTCTTGAAAACTTATAGGTGATCGACTGTTGTCTGGCTAACCTGGAGACGTGAATTTACTGCTGCACTGGAAGTAGACCTGATCAAGCCAGCATGGCCTACTGGCGGTACTTTTCCGGTCTCTGGACTGGGTACATGAAAGCAATGGGGTTAGCTCTTCTTCCCATCCCATATTTCTTTGGAGACATGCTGGGCAGAGAATCTGCAACACTTTGCATACCTGGTCTTCATGTGCTTCCTTGGTAGTACACCTGGTCAAGCCTGCATGACCTACTGTCTCCACTTCTCTGGTCTTCAAACTATGCAAGAAGTGCGAGTTGAGACAGCCTTTCCTACTCATTTCACCATGCTGAATCTGGTTAATGCATGACATTCCTCTCAGCACACAACATTCCTGGGACTGCATGGCAGTGTGCATGCATGCACCTGTTCAGCTGTAGAAAACCAGTAGTGGATACAGAAGCAGAGAGCTCTCCGAGAGGATAGGGAGAATGCAATAACCTCAACCCTGTTTTTGACATAAATGTAATGGCTCCCATCCTGTGCCTCTGGTTTTGTACAGTTAAGTCAGTGCTACCTCCTCCCGCTCCTCGGTATGTATACAGTTGTTGGACTGTATGCATGCAGGAGGTGGTTTGTGAGCAGTGACTACCTCTTACAGTTATTTTGAGTGTTGGGAGGATCTGTTCATATGCAGTTGTGTTACACCCAGGTCTGCTAGTGGTTTGCTACAGACCTTGGGTAATTTTTACAGGATAGTGCTTTTCATTGCTCCCTTTAGCAACCATTCTTAGCCTATGCTATTTCTGAAGCTCTTGTAGTTGTCACTCTACCCTCTTTTATTGTATGCAGGCTTCATCTTGCACATACAAACAAGGCATTTGCACTTCAATTCTATGTGGTGTTACACTCATGAGAGATGTTCTGATCCATTTACAAGTACTTGAGTGCTACCACATGCAAACATGTTTGTAGCAGTAAGTTTGGTTGTGACCAATCATATACAAGTCTACAGATATTCTATTGTTTCAAGAGATTACATGTTAGCCTAAAATCATTATTGTGAGAAAATCTGTGGGTTAGTGGACCAAAATTTTGTGTGGTTATGTCTCTGTAATTGTATATTTTATATAAGTAATTTACCAAGTAATTACATAGCTAACGTTACTACTGGCATGGCAACTTTTTAAAAATTTGTGGTAGCACTTCTATTCTTTTGTGTAGGTGACAGGCCCCTGCCCCCTATTGGCGCACACGGGAAACAACCGGGCTGGTAAAATCAATTTGTTTCTGCCGGCTGTGGTCCACTCATCGGCGCCATTTGCAGCAGCTTTTTTGATGGTTTTCTGTTGTCTTTGCTGATTTTGGTGAAGTACAATTACAGTATTTTGTTTTGGAAGCCAACGAGCTTTTGTCAGTTTATTAGCTTTTTTGAGAATAGTGCCCTAGTTTCTGCAGAATTATATCAGATTCTATCACTTCTAACTTTCACTATTGCAGTGAAGGGTGTAAAATTAGGTTAACAAAATCTTGTTATGATCCTCATTCGATCTGCAGTAAATGTAGGTGGCAAGAATGTAGCAGGGAGAAAACATGTAATGAAAGCTACCCACTATCACCAACAAACTGGAACCATGTTCTGCATAGATTTATCTATAACTAGTTCTGACTGTTTTATAGACTTCAACTGGAGTATCTAAGAAAATTAGCATATTAGTGACCATTTGCCAAGTAATATTAACACTAATGGTGGCCCACCCGTACAGAGATCACCATGGTGGTGTTTAGAAAAGGCAGATTGGTCAAAGTTCAAGGATCTCGAGGAGATAGCGGGAGATGTCAATGAGTTTAGTAATGTGGATGGTGCCATTGACCTACTTTGTGGCACCCTCCACATGCTGGAACTGGTTCAGTTCCTTGGTCTACAGGACTGTTCAATCGGTGACCAGTTCCTTGGTGGTCAGAGAAACTAAGAATATTTCATCGGGTTACAAGAAGAGCACTGACCCAATGATGTAGAAGGAGGACAAAGGAGAACTTGATGTTTTATAAGAAATGCCAAGCACAGTTTCGTCAAGCAGTGAAAGCTGCTCATTAACAACCATGGTTTGCTGTTGTTTCGAGCATTAACAGCAGAACTCCACATTCTGTTGCATGGAAAAAGTTGAGAAAAGTCGCAGACAAATTTTCCCCTAGCCCACCCCCAGTTTTAAAAGTCGATGGAAAGTATAATGTGACTGATTCATCCAAAATTAGTAATGCTTTTACTGAACATTTTGCCAGTATATCTAAGAAATATGAAAACTCTCCATGTTATCAATATAGACAGTGACAGGAACAAAATGTTTTAAATTTTAAGAGTAACAAGAATGAATCCTACAATCTTCCCTTTACTGAAAGGGAATTTGATGCAGCCCTTAGGACATGTAATGATTCAGCTCCAGGCCGTGATGATATTCCGTATGATATGATTAAGCATGTATCAAAAAATATAAAGCTTTTTATCATTAGTATTTCAAATAGTATATGGCATGAAAGTGGTTATCCCAGTGCTTGGGACCTATCATAAATATTATTTTTTTTAAACCATTAAAGGACAAGTTTTTATCATCCAGTTACCAGCCAATTGCTTTGACCTCTTGTCTTTGCAAGTTAATGGGAAAAATTGTGAATGTTAGACTGGTCTGGTATTTAGAAAAAAATGACACCTGCTAAGTGTAGATTTCAACAAATGCACTCCACGACTAATGTTTTACTCTGTCTTGAAAATTCAATATGTGAAGCATTTGCATCCAAGCAGTATCATTTGTCTGTATTTTTTGACATCAAAAAAGCATATGATACTGCCTGGAGGTAATGGAATCATTAAAAATCTTTTGACTTGGCCTGAGAGGAAAACTGCCTATGTTTATTAAAGTATTTTTATCTCATCAGTTCTTTCAGGCTAGGGTTGGCAATACTTTATCTCAAAGAAAACTTCAAGAAGGAGTTCCACAAGGGAGTTTATTGAGAGTGACCTTGTTTGCTTTAGCTATCAGTTGGGTCACCTCGTCAATCCTCAAGTCATTATGTACACCTTATTTGTGGATGACTTGTCAGTCTCTTTTGCAGCTTTTTGCATGGCAGTAGCTGAGCACAAGATCCAAATGACAGTCAGTAAAATTGTCAAATGGGCAGAGGTGAATGGCTTCAGGATATCTTCTTGTCAAACTGTGGCTATTCACTTTCGTTGAATTCGTAGAGTGCATCTTGATCCTGATGTGTACTTGAAAGGACAAAAGGATTCCCTGCGTAGAGGAAGCCCGTTTCCCGGGATTAACTTTTGACCATAGGCTAATGTGGGTTCCTCACTTGAAGCTGTTAAAGGCTGGTTGTCTGCAGGCTATGAACATTTTAAAAATTTTGTCATATTCCGCGTGGGGAGCAGACCGTCAAATATTACTCAGATTGTATAAAGCATTAATTTTACTGAAGATTTTGTATGTTTGCAAGATCTTTTCATCTGCTAACCTAAAGATATTAGACTCAACCTGCCATGCTGGAATCAGACTAGCCACTGGTGCTTTTAAGTCCTCACCAATTCAGTCTTTTAGTTGACGCAGGAGAGCTGCCTCTTGACCTCTATCGCTGATCAGAGATGACCCAATACAGTGTTGGTGTAGATTACAGAGGCTAACTGACTCCCTTGTCTATGAATTAGCAGCAAGACACAACTTTCTTAGATTTTATCAGGACATGATAAATATCCTCAGTCTTTTTGTTGCAGAATAAAGCAAATTTTGAATTTAAAATAAATAAATATAAATAAAGTTTTACCTTTTAGGGTTTCAGTGACATCATCCTGGAAGTTACCTGAAGTAACATTTTGTTGGTACTTCAAAGGGATGAAGAGAAACATGGTTGAGGAAGAAATGTAAGGGATTTTTATGAGTTATGCAGATGAGCACAAGGACTCAACATGGATTTTTACTTATGTCTCCAAGTCTGATGCTGGCATTGGATTTGGAGTTCACTGCCCAGTTTTTAACAAGAGGGTTGCCCGTTTTAGGGCTGCATCAGATTTTACAGTTGAGTTATATGGCATTCTAGCTGCACTGGAAAAAATTGCCATGTTAGATAACAATAGTTTTACCATATTCTGTGATGCTAAGAGTGTTTTGCAAGCTCTTAATTGTTTTAACTTTGTTAATCCACTTATTTTAAAGATTTTACAGTGGCTGTTTATTCATGAATGCAGGGGAATTTTGATTAATTTTTATTGGGTGCCAGCACAAGTCAGTGTTGATGGAAATGAGAGAGTAGATGAACTAGCAAAGGCAGCAGCTGCTCAACTGATCCCTGGAAATCTCCCACCTCAGGATTATTATCATTACATAAAATGAAGCACTTATGATATTTGGCAAGATCAGTGAAACTCTATAGGTCCCAATAAAATGAGAGAGATTTCCAGTGAGACTACCCCTTGGAAATATGCCAACATGCCTTAGAGATGGGAGAGCCTCGGAGATAGGAGAGAGCTTTATGTCGTTTGAGGATTGGACACACCAATCTGACACGGTTTCTTGATGACAGGTGGCATCCAGCCTTACTGTGATGATTGTTTGGTACCCTTGACTGTGGAGCATTTGCTGGTCAAATGCCCCAGTCTTGGGGATTTCAGAAATCAATACCTTTCTGAGGCTCACGGTGAGGATGGCAGGTTCATCCTTGCAACAATTCTTGAAGGGAAGTGGAATATGGTGCCAGTGGCATCTTGAAATTTATTGAGGAAGCTGGTCTTCTTTATAAACTTTAGTCTAATTGTTTTTGTATTTTTAACTTTGTTTTATTTTATATTATTTTTAAGTATATGATTTCGTTGAGTTGCATATTTTTAACTTTTTTATTTTTAAGTATAAGATTTTATTGATTTTGCATGTTAATCTTTGTTGCTGTTGATGACTTTTGGGGTGTCGACACTAGATAGCTTAAATGTTTATTCACTATAAAATTTGTGTTGCAGGGGCTAGACATCTGATTTGTGTATACATTTTTCATGATTGTTGTTAATATATTATTTGGTGCCAATGACCTTACATTTATGATGCCAGATAAATTTTAATCAATCAATCCCTAATGCAAGAACAGTTATAGGCTATGATGGCCATTGCTAAAGTCCAAGGAGCTACAGTATAACTGATATCACTAAGGCATCTGCCATGGTAGTAAGGAAGTACCTGCTTATGCTCATAGATTCTGCAAACTCAAGGAGGTAATCCCTCAGTAGGTGGAACGCCATTATCTGGAACTGCACATTGTCGACACACCCGGACTAGGGATCAAGACCCCCAAAGATATATAATGATACTGTATATAGATTTTTAAGAATTTGAAAAAACTGTCTTTCAATGGTTGGCAATGCTGCTTGGCCTCAAGAAAATGTTGGTAACACTGCCTATACTCACACTGACTGGGAAAGGGTTTTTGGAGGTGGGGGAAGCCTCAAGAAGTTTTCATGGTTTTGGGGGTGGTTGGATGGCATGCTGCCATCAGAGAGGAGGGGCAGTAAGACTGTGTATAGGAAGGCTCATAGAAAGGGGTTGTTTTGGAAGGTGGGTGGAGCCGGGGAGCAGTTTCTATGGCTGGGAGCAGGTAGGGTTGCAGTGTTGGATGGGTGAAGAGGGCTAGGTGTAGACCTGACTTAATAGAGCTTGATTGGTTTCATGTTTTTATGTTTATGATAAAATAATTCACATTTTAGTAATGGATGTGTATAGTACTGAGTATGAGTGTATATATATATATATATATATATATATATATATATATATATATATATATATATATATATATATATATATATAGAGAGAGAGAGAGAGAGAGAGAGAGAGAGAGAGAGAGAGAGAGAGAGAGAGAGAGAGAGAGAGAGAGAGAGAGACTGCACAATAACCGAGGTATGTTTATCTCGAAATTTAAGCACAGTAACACACATATCCTTTACTTCTTTGTTTATGCTTTATGCTACAATATTCTTGTTTATATTTTTACTGTATTTTCAAATATTTTATTCTTTCAAACCAAAAGATAAATGCAATTTTGTGCATAGGATACATACATATGCACACACACATCACATGCTGTTGGTGAATTTACTAGTCTGTTTGGTTTTGTCTTGCCTACTTGTGAAATTTTTATTTTAAATATTTTGACGGTGATTAGAGATGAAACATCAGCAGTGATAAAATATTCTCTTGTGTACTGATATAATGTGTGTGATAATCATACTTAGAGTCAACTAAACTTGTACTAAAAATGGTACAGTAAATCAAGCAAAACAAAAAAGAAATTGTAACACTGATGGCATCGTGAACATCCTGGAGTTTGTTTAGTTTTGTGTTTTAATGTTTATGGTACAGTAACTCATATTTCATTAAAGGATATGTAATTTCATTAAAGGATATGTACAGTACTGATATACTGTAAAGAGAGAGAGAGAGAGAGAGAGAGAGAGAGAGAGAGAGAGAGAGAGAGAGAGAGAGAGAAGAGAGAGAAACTGAGCTCTGTGTATATTAAAGCCAAATATGTACAGTAAGACACTCTTTCACTATTTTGTTTATATTTTATGTTACAGTACAGTATTCTTGTTTATATTTTTACCATGTTTGGTTTTGTCGTGCCTACACATGAAATTCGCATTTTAAATATTTTTAAGGTGATTAGAAATGAAATATCAAAAGTGGTAAAATATTCTCTTGTATACAGGAAGGCCCTGTTTAACGGCCAAGTGTTGGTAACCAAAAATTGTTGTTGATTGGAACATCATAATAATTATGGTAATAAATGGCGTTTATGAAGCTGTAAATGCCGATCGGCACTGATAAACTGCTTACTGATGCCAATAAACAGCTTACCAGCACCGAAAATCACTTACAGATGCTGATAAACTGCCTACCGACGCTGAAAATCTGGTTAATGACGTCATTAGCCAAGCGTTGTAAAACCAAAACTGTTAACCAGTGCTGCCAATAAGCAGGGACTGCCTACTGTTATGATATGTGTGATAATTGTACTTCGAGTCAACTAAACTTGTAATAAAAACAGTACAGTAAATTAATTTAAAAAAAGGTACGTACGTACGTATGCTCGCACTCATTGTGAACTCCTGGAGTTTTAGTTTCGTGTTTTTATGTTTATTTATGATACAGTACATTACTATCCCACTTTTATGTGCTTCATTTTTTCACGCTTCGTTTTGTGGAACATACCTTTCAATTTTACGCAGGAACTTTCACCAATTTGCGAATTTTTCTATGGACCGTCTCAAAAACCATCACTAATTCACTTTTTTCAGAGCAACACTGTATTTTTTTTTATTAAATGATATGTATACTGAGAGAGAGAGAGAGAGAGAGAGAGAGAGAGAGAGAGAGAGAGAGAGAGAGAGAATATGTTTACATCTTAGTCTAAGCACAGTATAAATAGATTATGTAAGTGAAATAATGTTTTATTAATGTTTTGCTGTTTTTTCATTAAAGGATATGTATAAATAGATTATGAGAGAGAGAGAAATAATGTTTTATATAAATATTCTGTAAGTGAAATACCTTTTATTGATATTTTGCTGTTTTTCTTTAAAGGATATGTTTACAGAGAGAGAGAGAGAGAGAGAGAGAGAGAGAGAGAGAGAGAGAGAGAGAGAGAGAGAGAGAGAGAGATATTCCGTCATCAGAGAATTTGTTACTGGAGGTTTTACTGATATTTTGCTATGTTTTTTTTCATTAAAGGATATGTATACTGAGAGAGAGAGAGAGAGAGAGAGAGAGAGAGAGAAAACAAGAATTTTTGTAATAAATTTATGGGAGATGGTGAGGACTAACCACAAGACGACGAAGGCCAAGAACTTACTGTACTAAATAATTTTTTTATCATAATGTATTTGTATGTAATCACGAAAATACTAACATGATGTAACAAACCTAGCATTCTTTTCGGAGGAACATCTCCCGTCGTTCTGAACTACCCACATATTTTTTATATGCTGTTTACAGTAGTGCTACCCTAAAATACGTAATATACAATAAATATAATTTCAAAATCATCTGACAACAGAGCAAAATATAATAAAATGTATGTACATTATAAGCAGTACACCAGACGATGCACAAAATTATGTTAGGCACAAGAGAACATGCGTCTTAATTACAGGGGATACGTAAGAGTAACAGTTGTAGGCAGGTACGTAATGTTGTAAGATGAATTTGAAATGATATTGGGGTGTTCTGGGATGATAGTGTGAGGCATACTTTTGTTTGAACTGTAAAATTGGGCGATGAACTGTTAAAATAGGCAGTTATAAGTGTTTTATGGGTGTACCGTATATACTTCCTTCAGAGTAACAGTTGTTGGAGGGTAGTGTAAGCTGACTTTGGGTGTTTTGGGATGATGGTTTGGGGTGTATTTTTGTTTGAAATGATATTAAATTTTTGTAGTATGATAATTTAAGGTATATTTTTGTTTGAACTATTAAAATAGGCAGTGGACTGTGAAAATAGGCAGTTGTAAGCATCTTAGTTTAATCCTTAAACGCCGAGCCTCTATTTACAAAAGTGTCTGTCGTATGCCGGCGGCGTTCGGGAGTTAGCGCCGAAGCGGAAAAAGAGTTTTTTTTATAAAAATCACAGCACGCTTAGTTTTTAAGATTAAGAGTTCATTTTTGGCTCCTTTTTGTCATTGCCTGAAGTTTAGTATGCAACCATCAGAAATGAAAAAATATCATTATCATATTTAAATATTGGAATATACGACAGCGCGAAAAAAATTTCATATATAATTGTATACAAATCACGCTGTGAGCAAAACGGTTAAAGCTAATGAGTTTTTTTTTCGTTGTATTGTACATTAAATTGCGATGATTTTGGTATATAACAAATTGTAAAACGATCAAAGCAACACAGAGAATATATTATCACAAAATGATGCATGAATTCATAACGCGCGGATGTAAAAACAAGTTTTTTTCTAAAATTCACCATAAATCGAAATATTGTGCTAGAGACTTCCAATCTGTTGCAAAATGAAGGTAATTGATTGAATATTACTAAACTGTAAGTGTTTTAGCTTACAATTGCAGTTTTCGACCATTTTGGTCGAGTTAAAATTGACAGAAGGTCAAATTTTTTCTATTTATCGTGATTTATATGAAAATATTTCAAAACTTATAAAAGCTACAACCATGAGTTATTTTTTGTTGTATTCTACATGATATTGCGCACATTTTCATGTATAAAACTTTATGTAAGGCCTAATATAAAACGGTGCAAAAATTACAACAAAGTGACTTAAGAAATTCTGAGATTTTCAGCAGTTACTGCGTGCGTAGGGAAGGAAAAAATTTTTTCAAAAATTCACCATAAATCGAAATATTGTGCTAGAGACTTCCAATTTGTTGCAAAATGAAGGTAAATGATTGAATGTTACTAGAATGCAAGCGTTTTAGCTTACAATTGCATTTTTCGACCATTTCGGTCGAGTCAAAGTTCACCATAGGTTTAAATTTTGGCACTTATTGTGATTTATATGAAAATATTTCAAAACTGATAAAAGCTACAACCATGAGTTATTTTTTGTTGTATTCTACATGAAATTGTGCACATTTTCATGTATAACACTTTATGTAACGCCTAATATAAAACGGTGCAAACATTACGACAAAGTGATGAAAGAATTTCTCAGATTTTCGGCCGAGTTACCTCGCGCGGACGTAAGGAAAAAGTTTTTTTTTTCAAAAATTCACCATAAATCAAAATATTGTGCTAGAGACTTCCAATTTGTTGCAAAATGAAGGTAAATTATTGAATATTACTAGAATGTAAGAGTTTTAGCTTACAATTGCGTTTTTCGACCATTTTGGTCGAGTCAAAGTTGACCGAAGGTTGAAATTTTGGCACTTAACGTGATTTATATGAAAATATTTCAAAACTGATAAAAGCTACAACCATGGGTTGTTTTTTGTTGTATTTTACATGAAATTGCGCACATTTTCATATATAAAACTTTATGTAACGGCTAATATAAAATGGTGCAAAAATTACGACAAAGTGACAAAAGAATTTCTGAGATTTTCGGCCGAGTTACCGCGCAGACGTAAGGAAAACGTTTTTTTCAAAAATTCACAATAAATCGAAATATTGTGCTAGAGACTTCCAATCTGTTGCAAAATGAAGGTAAATGATTGAATATTACTAGAATGTAAGAGTTTTAGCTTACAATTGCGTTTTTCGACCATTTTGGTCGAGTCAAAGTTGACTGAAGGTTGAAATTTTGGCACTTATCAGATTTATATGAAAATATTTCAAAACTTATAAAAGTTACAACCATGGGTTGTTTTTTGTTGTATTCTACATGAAATTTTGCACATTTTCACATATAAAACTTTATGTAACGGCTAATATAAAACGGTGCAAAAATTACAACAAAGTGACGAAAGAATTTCAGAGATGCGTCGCTGATGCTTTGTAGTGCGAGAAGAAAGAAATTCGTGCATGCGCGGCTGGGTAACGCTTGTAAACAAAACAACAGCGTGATCCTTGAACTCCCAGCATCCCTCAAGGTGCATGATTTAAAATCTTTCGCAAACTAGGCCTATAACTATTTTTCCGCAAATATTTAAAAAAACTTTTTGTAGTCGACGTACCGTACATCAACTCGGCACCCGACAGACAATTTTAGTCAACGTACGATATGTCCAGTCGGCATTTAATGGTTAAGAGGTACAAGGTGTTTGACAGTTGTGAGCCAGTTATAAGCATTATTAGAGAGGATTTTGCATTTCTGGGTTTTTTGCATTTCCTTGGTGGGTTCTGGAACCTATCCCCGCGTAAAAGTGGTGGAGCACTGCAGTTCATATTTCATTAAAGGATATGTACATTACTGAGAGAGAGAGAGAGAGAGAGAGAGAGAGAGGGGAGAGGTGGGGGGGAGTATGTCCACATCAGTAAACAAGAATTGGAAAACAACTGTTTTGCGATTTTGAGAGATTTTAATAATTTATTAAAGTATGTTAATTACCTTACCTTTGTATACCAGTTTTACATTAATGTACAGAAATTAAAATAATTCCATTAATACATTCTTTTCTTTTAGCAAGTAATTCTTTTGGTAGTAGGCTCAATCAGATGAGTCTGAGAATGTAAACATTACAAATGGCAGGACAATAAAAAAAAATATGATGATAATATATCAATATAATACTGTATAAATGGATTCTGTAAGTAAAATAACACCCGGGCTAGCCTACACATTTTTATCTTATGTATGGTAATACAATATGGTGACAATTGATAAGGAGAGTGCTGTATAAAAATACATAAATGGTCACAAAACCATGGTAGGTTGTGGGTAAACACAGGTAGGATACCTGTCTACTGAACTGTCATTTGCTAGAGAGAGATTACAAATATGGGGGAAAAAGGTAGATAATTGCCTTTTGCATAAAGTTTTGTTTAAAGTGTGATGGTTGCTGTTTATAAGCATGCTGAGTGTTTACAGTTACTTGGCATTGACAAGGTTAAGTGAGAAAGGGTACAGAATTGCCCTTGAACACCGCTAGATTTTTTTACTTGCCATTATTTGGATTTTGCCATTATCCAACAGACCCTTGGCTCTATTAATCCAGATAATTGAAGGATTACTGTAATTCATATTTCATTAAAGGATATGTACACTAGTGAGATATAGTATAGAAAAACAGAGAGAACAACAACTAAGGTATGTTTTCATTAAAGCCTAACACTTTTATTTGTATTTTATGCTACAGTATTCTCATTTATATTTTTACTGTATTTTCTAATTTTTTTATTTTTACAAACCAATAGATAAACGCGATCTTGTGAGTAGGGTATGCACGTACTCGTTAATTCCAATAACTTTTTAGTAGTGTTCTTAAAATGAATTGGCTTTGAACAGTCATCAAGAAATGCCATATGTACTAAAGATGTAAACCACAGGGTGTTGTAGTGTAATGTATAAACACTGTGTATTACAAACTGAATGAATTTCATTTTCAGTAGATTGCACTAGGCCAGGCTTTCAAACAAGATTACCAAATTTATAACGTATGTAATAATTCATAATCATCTCATAATTAACAACCACTTACCAAAGAACTGACAAACAACATCTGATGTGAACAAACAAATCGGGAAACAGCTGCTTTGCGATTCGAGGGATTTTTACCCAAAAGTATGTTAGTTTACCTTTGTATACCTGTTTTACATTTATGTACAAAAATAAAAATAATAATTCCAGTAACACAGTACAGTACAGTAAACCCCCCGGATTTGCATTCTCACAATTCACGGACTCAGCGATTTGCGGAATTTTCTGTGGAACCTATCCATAATTTATTTGTGGGAAAACTCGCCCATTTGCAAATTTTTTCGTAGAGCAATATTCTGTATTTTCATGACTAAATACTGTACTGTACCTACTTATGCATTTTATGATTAATGATGTACAGTACTAATTTTCAAATATTAACATCAAGTTTTAAGATCAAATAATAACACTACAGTAAACCCCCATATTCTCGTTCTCACGATTCGCGGACTCATGAATCACGTATTCGTGCGCGGATTTCTCTGTGGAACGAATCTGCCCATTATTTGTGGAAAATTCGCGGTATTTTTCACTGAGAAATATTCACTAATTACTGTATTTTCATATTTTCATGACTAAATGCACTTTTTGTGATAAAACTATTAAAATACTCGGGTATAAGCATTTTTAGAGGGTTTTTCTTGTGTTTAGACTATCAAAATATGCAGTTCTAAGTGTTTTTAGAGGGGTTTTAAGTATTCGTGGATTTTAGCTATTCGCGGGGCAGGGGGTGCGGTACACATTCCCCACGAATACAAGGGGTTTACTGTAAATAGTAAAAATAATAATTCTCTCTCTCTCTTTATGCATATGTAATATGTATGTTTATTTGTTTTGTATGACAAATAAATGATCTACTAATTTTCAAATAATATTAATGTACTAAACACAGCAAAATATCAATTCATTAAAAAAAATGTAGTGAATTGGTAAGATTTTAGTTCAGTATAAATTCTTTCCCTCATCTTTTTCTGAAAGCTTTGGAGCGAGGGGGGAGGTGTAACCTGTCAAATATCTTGACATACTGACTGCAGGGGTCGATGTTGCCACTCAGTGGTCAAATAAATTTTGCCACTTGGTGGTCAAATGTCCTACGAAGAATACTGAAAAATCTGTCTCTCTATCTCATCCAGTCGAAATATGTTCTCTGTATTTCATATCTCTCACTCTCTCTCACTGAGATAGATTTTTTATGCATATGTAACATATGTTTGTTTTGTATACTGTAGTTTTATAGATAAACGTGATGTCACTTTGTTATTAATTTTTTTCATATTTTCCATACTATAATTACAACTTTTTGCATTTGTATGGTAAATTATTAAAAATTTTAAACAAATACATATCATTCCCAGGCTTTTTCTTGGATTCTTCAGAGCAAGGGGGTTGAGCGAAAGTACCTGTCAATTAACTTGACATAGACCACAAAGGGAAGGTAATGTTGCCCAAAGATGGTCAAGGATACTGAAAAATCTCTCTCTCTTTCTTTTTCCTTCATAAATCATGAAGTTCCATCTTTTGATATCTAACTTAAGAATAACTTACCTCTCTCTCTCTCTCTCTCTCTTTCCAAAGTTATTCTCTTTTTCTTTGTTATAATATGTAAGAACAAACACCCCTCTCGCCAAAGGATGCTCAGAATGTGAGAGATGGATAGATAGATAGAAAGGGATTGTGGTTGCTAGAGAGATATACTGTACACACACACACACACACACTCTCTCTCTCTCTCTCTCTCTCTCTCTCTCTCTCTCTCTCTCTCTCTCTCTCTCTCTCTCTCTCTCTCTCTCTCTCTGTTATTGGCCAGAAGGGTTAGAAGTACATATGTATGTAATTTTAAGGGTAAAATGTTTAAGATGACTGAAATATTAATAATATTTCAAGATTAATACAGTATATTTGATGTAGGATGCTAGTTTAAGATATATATTTAGTATTTAAACTTTCAAGTAGGCAGTTATAAGCATTTTTAGAGGGGGGTGTTCATTATTCGTGGAACTATTCAAGGGGGGTTGTGGTACGCATCCCCTACGAATAAGGGGAGGTTGCTACATTCTTTTCTTTTAGCAACAAAAAAAGAGTCTGCTAATTCTTTCACTACTAGGCTCAGTCAGCGATTCCGAGAACATAAACATTAGTCATTTCAAATGGCCAATGGACGATTGGTTTTTTTTATACACATTATGATGATGAAATAATACGATATACAAATGGGCTCAGTAAGTAAAGTATCAATTTCATTACTATTACCCTTATCTTAATTACATCTGCAATAGCCTGTATGACCTATGCAAATAGATACTGCTAGTGTAACACCTAGCATAGGTCAACAGTTCACACTCATTTTGTATTATGTATGGTAATAAAATATGGTAAGACCTGATAAGGATGATGCTGTGTAAATATACATTAATGGTCATAAAACCATGGTGGGCTGTGGGTAAACACAGATAGGCTGCCTGCTTACTGAACTGTCATTTCAGAGTGCATTTATGCAGTATATTTTGTTATAAATGTAGGGAAAAAAGGTAGATAACTGCCTTTTGCATAAAGTTTTCAGTTTAAAGTGTGATGCTTGTGTTTTTATAAGCATACTGGGTGTTTACAGTCATGTGGTATTGACAAGGTTAGGTGAGGACGGACACAGAATTGCCCTTGAACACTCAGATTTCTTTACTCGTCATGATTTGGATTTCGCCATTATCCGACGGACCCTTAGTTCTATTAATCCAGATAATTGAAGGATTACTGTATTACAGTATCACCTCACCTGATGCTTTGGGAGTCAGGGTTTCTAATAAGTGACATTACGGAATAGAATATAAAATTTAGGCTAAAGGCCAAGTGCTGGCATCCATGAGGTCATTCAGCACTGAAAGGGAAATTGAGAGTATCAAGGTTGCACTATGAAACAGTTGTTAGGAGATTGTTGATAACAAGATGGAGGAAAGAAAATATTAACAGAGATACAGTAAATGGAATGAAAGGCGTTGCAGCAAGGGGTTGAAGGGACGCTAAAAAGAACCTTAAGTAACACCTGCATTGCACATTACAGCTTGCTTTTGAATATGTAGATATCTTAAAAGTTAACATTGTTCCTAACCTAAACTAACCTGTCAGCTTAAGAGATAAAAATATATCACATCTGAAATGGTAGCTTAAAAAAAGTAATCATAATGTAACTGATGAATACAGAAGTCTGTCAAGTTGAGGTGTTACTGTAGAGCTGGTCCCTATCCTGGTAGGAAAAAACAGATCAGCTTTGGCAGGTTGTCAGCCACCTGTCTTGGAGAACCTTGTTTTACACAGGCAGATCCTCTTGCTCTTGTCTTACTTCAGTCATGGTTGAAGCACCACTGGTCAGCTCCCCGTAACTCTTCCTCTCATCGCATGCCATTGGATCAAGAATGGAGGTTCTAGCATGATGATGGATGATAGAAACCCCTTAGCAAGAGTTTCCAGAACTCTCCTCCTCCCAAAATGCAACTTCACAAATGCTAGGGCTAGGACATTCTTTAGGGTTCATTACAGTAGTGTCATGTGTGTGACTGCAGGAAACAACTCATCTGTGTGTGTGTGAACATTCTGGAACTCATCTGTGTGTGTGTGAACATTCTGGAAGTACAAGAAGCATGGTATCCATGCAAGTTTTTCAGTAAAAGTTGAATAGTGAGCACAAGTGTAATGGCATTTGCCAAGCAAAACAGGTATGGTCTTGTTCCTGCTTTGTAAGTTGGCATGTGTAGAGGCACGAGTGGATGGTTTGCCATGCCTTCATTTGGCCACTAAGGTGTAACAGTTGAGCAGGTTAGCTCGGTTACTGGGGTCAAGTTGTAGGAACAGATTGGTCCTTACTTTCTTGAATGGAGGAGAGGTGGTTCGAGCTTGGGGTTTCTCCTACGTATGCTTAGCTTGTTTGTTTCCAGGCTGAACAGAAAGCTTCCAACATTCTGTTCTCCAGTTCCACTCCCTGGGACATTGATGGAAGTAACATTCTTAAGACAAAAATAAGTTATGCTTTCTGCCATTATGCCAGTTTTGTCAGATGATCAGCAGAGTTTTTGATCATCCCAGGTTTAAAGATGACCTTGGCTACTGCTTGTTGGCTTCAAGTCAAGTGGCATCCTCTTCAGTTCTGTTCAATCTCTTAACTAGAGGGCTCTCACTGTGGTCAGGGTGTCTGTTGAGAAGGTAACAGACTTTCTCGTTCACCTTCACCAAGACAATTTCCTGTCAGTCTGCACTGTAAGGTTTTTGCTCAGCCAACAGTCAGGTTCCAGGCTGAAGATCTTTGTTTTCCCTGCATTAGGAATTTTGAATAAGTTTTGTCAGGTGTGTCTACCCCGCCCTTACCTTCATTCTCTCTTGTGGGATGTGGACCTTTTCTTAGCAGCCTAGCCCAAGTGCCTTACAAGCCCTTGGGCTCACTTTCAAGACTGTCCTTTGGCTAGCTTATTCTCAGTGAAGCAAGTTGAGAAGTTTTCTTGGCATTTTGCCCTGTTCTCAAGGGGACAGGGTCTCTTTCTCTTTCGGTCCTGAGTTGCAGGGGAATCTCAGAATTCATCTGTTTCAGAGAGGAACTGATGGGTGCTTGTTGTGACAATCTGGACAAGTTGGTTCTTATGCCCAATGCAA
Organism: Macrobrachium rosenbergii; assembly: GCF_040412425.1. NCBI lineage: Eukaryota > Metazoa > Arthropoda > Malacostraca > Decapoda > Palaemonidae > Macrobrachium > Macrobrachium rosenbergii. Next base: position 40,334,327 of record NC_089777.1, on the reverse strand, counting down.
GCCATAAGATACTCCCTGAAAGGATGCACTTTTAGTCTGGAAATGTTGGTGCCTTTTTCATTAGTGCAGGCAAGCATAGCATGGTGTCCAGAAACTACCTTCCTTGCTGATTTCTTGAGATACCCAATGAGCTTAGCTATATGGCTCTTCTGAGGAAGATGTCACTCACCTTTCTGATGCAAGATCCCACAAAGTCAAGAGGTAGGACTGTCCATAGCCTTTTCTGAGGAACTTTTTGGTGTTTCAGACAAGGGGGGCAAGTGCCTAGTGTAGGCTGACATCCCTTTCCTTATTCTACCAGAGAGATGTCACCCATGAGTCCCTGGATATCTTTTTGGGGCTTTGGTGGTTGCTTAATAAGTTGTGTAGGCAGCCAGTTCCATTTGGACAGACACATATCTGTACTTTCACTTAGTTTAAGTCTGGGAGTATGAAAGCAGTGACTTGTCTCTTTCTTCTTTCAGGAGCAGCATCTAGGCTGAAGTATCAGCTGGGTTGGGCTAAACACAGGCAAGTACACTTCAAGCACCCAATCCTGGCATAGTTCCTAAGAGTTATCTTTCTCTGCCCTCCCTTTAAAAAGGGAGGACATGGGCAAAGCTATGTAATGACCCATTTCTTTCTTTCTTCAAGTCTTTGGCTGAAAAACCTTATGGACAGAGTCAACAGACTATAAACCCAAGAGAGCTTCAAAGGGAAATCAGCCTGTAGAGAGACAAGTTATAGGAAAAGGTGATAAAAAAGTAAATATGAGGGAATAGAAAATAAAAGATAAACCTGAATTCAAGAGCCATCAGCAGGAAGCAGGAATGGATTTGCTCCTTGGATAGAGTAGAAGATTCAGCAACTGCACTAGGCAAACAATTCCACATTTTAGTTGCAGCCAAAATAAAACTCTTAGCTGAGAGTCAACAACCAGACCACACTGGAAAGCAGTTCTCCAAACAGGGAAGGAGAATGGTGTTAAAACACATAAATATAATGGCTTCATCACAAAACTTTTGAAAACACATGTGCAAGATACCAACTTTTTGAGAAACAGAACAAGATATATTATGAAAATATGCTTGGTATTAACCAGTGTTAGCTGCCTTCCAATTTGGATTCCCTAACGGGATTTTATGGTTCCCTGATGTTTTCCACACTCGAGTGCCCTCTCCCAAGCTGTCTCACCATGCCCAGGGCCCTACTGCTTTGTCTTCTTATATGCCAAACCGAGTAGGAGATTACAGGAATCATTGCATCCATTGCTCACATAAGTGACCAGGAATGTGACAATTCTGGGTAAGATTCAATGCCAGTCAGTTGTCAGTGATGATTTCCCACTTGAGAAGTAAGTCTCCTATATAAGAGGTTGATGGTTTGTATTTCCATAGTAACAAAAAACAAATTTTTAAAGTAATTTGTTATATTTTTCCTAGGTATATTATTGCATATTTTCACCTTAATCACCCAGCTTGCCCTTGTGACTAGTGATAGAAGGTGAATGAGAGGTATTCTCCCACACATCCCCCATAACCACCAGTTACAGGCCTTACTACCAAGTTCAACAATTATCTCCCAACTTGTGCTGAGGATACTCATTTATAAAAGGATCTGATTTATATACCTAGAAAAAATACAAATTACTTTAAAACATTTAATGTTTTATGATGTTAATTTTGTAATGATTAGTTAAGATGTTATAAAACACTGAAAAATTACACATTTTGTAAAGAAATTTGTATTTTTCCTAAATACAAACCTGAGGTCTTTACATAAGGGATTTACTTTCAGTGCAAGCTGGAGCCGGCCGTTAAACTTAAACAAGGTGGATATTGGTAGTTGGCTACCGATGGAAGGGAAGGAATCCCCTCCATCCAGTTGGTAGGCATTCACTTTACCTTTTGGCCCAGGAAGCAGAATTAGGGGTGGCTGGAGGTGGGCCATTTATGTAAAGACCTCAGGTTTGTATGATAGGAAAAATACAAATTACAGTCATACCCCAAACTTATGCAAGGTTAGGTTCCAGAACCCCTTGCGCAAGGTGAATTTTCGCGTAAGTTTGGCAAAGTCTCTAAAAATGGCAATAAATGCTTATTTCTATAGTTTAAACACTAAATATGGCCCTAATTTTGCTCCCAAATTATTAAGTTAACTTTTAATGAAGTTAAAGTTACTATAATTTCATTTAAAAGTTAGCTTAATACATTACCCTTAAAAAAAGAAATAAATGATTGACATAAAAATAGAATTTCTGTCTCTCTTCCCTTCTGACCGATCTATTTTTAGAAGTTTTCTCAACATCTTTTTAATAACTTCTTTATTCTAAGTCTCTTTCTCCTTGTTCTGAAATGCTTTTTCATGAACAAACAGTGTTTTTTTAATTTGACTAATACAACTCATAAAAGTCTCTATACTGTATTTTAGAACATGTTTGCCACACTAGCGCATTTACACTTCGTAGACGGTACAGGTAATAAAATTAGATGAATTTAAACTATTTATCAATTATTATGGAGACTGAGAAAATAACACAACAGAGAGAGAGAGATATTGTCCTTACTGGAAATATCAAGTTAAAATATTTATGAATTATTACGGAGACAGAGAGAACGGCATGAGAGAGAGAGGGAGAGAGAAACTATTACTTTTCTTATTTAATGTTATTTAATTTATACATAAAAGCTTGAAAACTTATAAATTACATAAAAAATTAAACATAAACACTATTGCAGGGTTTCTCAGTATTCGCAAATGTTCGCGTGTCTGTGAAAAACTCGTGTATGATAATTAGTTAGGTTCAAATGAAAAGTTTGTGTGTCTGTGAATTCGCGCAACTCAAATCGCACAAATTCGGGGTATTATTGTACTTTGAAAATTTGTCATTTTTTCCTACAGGTATACAAACCCTCCATCTTTACATAGGGGATTTACTCCTTGGTGGGAGAATCGTAAATCTCTGAACTTACTGGTAGTTCACCTCACCTGTGGACTCTTTCCTGGTCTTGTAAGATCAAAAAAAGGAGACCCATGCCTCTGATCTGTTGAACATGTGCGATGTTCAACTATGAGATTTCTGGGCCTTCAAATAAATGGAAGGTAACATCATTGATTCGAAGATAGGCTTGGATGAACCCATATTTTCGGGGGACAATAAAGCTGAGGGTAACCATCAGGTCTGTTCATTGTCAGTCCCTCTCTCCCCTTGCTAGAGAGAGGGTAGGAGCTGCATCTATTAATCCAAAAAGAGCTACATTATAGATAGGATACTCAGCCATCTAGAACACCTGCATGCATGCCCGTCCAGCATGTGACAGTTTGCTAACCGTCCCTTAGAAGGGTGTAAAAGAGAAGGTAGGAGGCCAGTCCCACACACACCCCCTCTTTTGCACCCTTAGGCGAGATGCTACATGTCCTCAAGAGCTGGGTGATCCACAGAACCCAAGGAAAAAGAGTCAAGGATCTACAGACAACGTCCTGAAGGTAAAAAGAAGGCAAATTTGGTCTGTTGTGACTGCATTTACATCCTTAGTACCTGTCTCACAGGTTCTTCCTGAATGCTAGGGGCAGATCAATGCTCCTGACCTTATGAAATTTGCCCAGAATGTATGTTGTCCACCATGCCAGCATGTGTCTTCTTGGTAGTCCGTCGTGGCCCGATGATGAAGAACCTGAGCATTCAGTGATGTGAATGTCTGTGGCTCTGCAACCCAAAGCTGGAGGCACACAGGTGTCCATAGGTATCACATCTGGGGTCTGTGGATTGTATTGCTGGGGGTACTGCTCTGTGATGACTTGCATTGGCAAGACGACATCTCCAATTCTCCTCAAATGCAGCAGTTGCCGTTCGGATGAGGGATTTCAGTCTCTTGCTGAGACCGCAAGTTCATGAGGTTCAATGCCGCGCCACCTAAGGTTGTTCTTTAAGGTGTCTTTGAACCTTAGTCTGGGTCTTCCTTGCTTGTACTTGTGCGTCCCCTCTTTCAGCTGACTGAACATGTGTTTCCTTGGGATGACGTGGCCTGTCCAGTGAAGTTGGGCCGTCAGGAGCATTGACTCGGTACTAGACGAATCAGCCCTGTCCAGCACTTCCTGATTTGTAACTTTGTCATGCCAGCGGATGCTCATAATAGAGTGCAGTGATCTTGTATGGAATTGTTCGAGCTGCTTGATGTGTCTTCGGTATAGGGTCCATGTTTCGCATCCATACAGGAGTGAAGAGAAGACCACAGCTTGGTAGATGTTCAGTTTTATTGATCATTTGATGCCTTTCTGCTGCAGGACCTTCACTCTCAGTCTTCTGAGAGCTTGGATGGCTTTTTGGATTCTGGAGGCAATTTCCTTGCCCAGAGATCCATCTGCAGAAATTGTACTGCTAAGGTACCTGAAGGTCTCCACACACTTTAGTGTATTGCCATTGATGGTGATGGCAGGTTGTGGTCTGGTTGTGTTTGGGGCTGCCTGGACCAATACCTCCGTTTTTCCAAGGCCGATTGTTAGCCTGAATAGCCAGGATGCTTCTGTGAAGCAGTCTACAATGGTCTGCAGGTGATCTTGTGCACCTTGAGGGTGCAGTCATCAGCAAAAAGGGCTTCAAGGATGAGTGTCTCAAGGGTCTTTCTTTTAGTGGACAGGTGGCGGAGGTCAAAGACTGAGCCGTCTGAGCGGTATGTGAGGTACTGTGCACACCCAGGTTTGGGTCCTTCATCGCATGCAGTAGGACTTGTGCAAAGAACAAGTTGAATAGCACGGGTGGGAGAACGCAGCCCTACTTAACTCCATTTGTAATTTGAAAGGTGTTTGTAACATCGCCGTTGGAAAGGACCTGTCTGGTCATGTTCTTATGTAGAAGTCGTACCAAAAAATGTCCCTGTTGACAGTGTTGAATGCTTTGGTCAGGTCTATGAACACCGCATACAGGTCCATCTGCTGCTCGATGCATTTTTCTGGATTTGACGTACTGCAGGCTGCTTTCCGAGATGCTGATCAGTCTATTGAGGAGGATTCGGGAGAGGATCGTCCTGGTGATGGAGAGTAAAGAAATTTCTCTGTAGTTACCACAGTCTGATTTGGACACTTCGTTCTTGTAGAATGCCACTATGGTTGCATCTCTTAGGTCTGTGGGCATGTCTTCTGTCTCCCAGATGGTCGAGAGTACATCTTGGAATGCACCTAAGGCTAAGGTTCCAAGGGATTTGAACACCTCCGCAGGGATCCCATCTTTCCCTGGTGCTTTGCTGCAGTTCATTTGTTTTATGGCAGTCCTGACTTCTTCCTCAGTGGGAGGGAGGTCAAGGTCGTCCTGTGTAGGTTTCTGAGGTATCTGTTGTTTGGCTGCTTGGTCGACTGTGGAAGGCAGGTTGAGCAGCTGGCTGAAGTGCTCCTCCCACCTGGCACTAATTCCCTCCTTGTCCTTGATAGTGGTTGAGCTGTCAGCAGAGCGCAGAGGGGCTGTTCCTCCCATGGAAGGGCCGTAGATCGTCTTAATGGTGCAAAAGACCATTTTTGAGTTGTTGGTATCTATGTAGTGTTGTACTTCCTCAGCTTTCTTTTCCCACCATAGATCTCACCCAGCACGCAGCTCCCACTGGGCTCTGGCCTGACAGTCTTTGAATCTGTCACAACGTGCTGGGCAGTTGAGGTGGTTTTGCCAGTCTATGAAGGCCTTCTCTTTCTGTCCAACAGGGTTTGTATGGCTTCATCATTTTTATCAAACCAGTCTTGGTGGACCCTCTTTTTTGGACCAAAGACGGCTTGGCAGTTTCTGTGGTCACTTCCTTGAACTGGTTCCACTTCTCTTCTGGACTACCAGATAGGGGTCCAGCTGTGGAGTATGTCCGTTTGATCATAAAGTCAAAAGAAATGGACCTCCTAGACACCACTTCTTGGCCAGGTCAGAACCAAAAACAAATTGTTGGCACATAGTTTGGAGGTGAAGTCCTAAGTGGTAATGCAAAAAGCCTTGAAACAGAATGCTCATACTGTTGATCTCCTGATGAATCAGGCAGAACAACGGGAAGTCATAAGCCCAAGGCTTGAATCATGGATGCGAAAGATGTCTCCTAGACGCCAACAGCATCTGGAGTTCTTAGGAGGTCACTTATACAAGTATTGACTAGCCCCAACATTTCTAACCATGGATGCGAAAGACACCTAAATGTCAACAGCATCCGGTGTTCTCAGGTCACCGATCCCAGTACAGGCAGTCCCCGGTTAACGGCGGGGGTTCCGTTCCTGGCCAGGCGCTGATAACTGAAAATCGTCATTAATGGGAACATCACAATATTTTTTATGGTAATAAATGGTGTGTACAGTGCTGTAACTGCCAGTAAACCACTTAATGGTGCAGTTAACTGGTTATCGGTGCTGATAAACCACTTACCGAAGCCAAAAATCTGGTTAACAACGTCGTTAGCCAAGCGTTGTAAAACCAAAACACTGTTAACTGATGCCGCCCGTAAGCGGGGACACCCTGTACTGACCAGACCCAATTGTTGTTAAACTTTGCTGACTGGACGAGAATCAATGTTTTCAATTTGGTATGGTCGATGGCTCTTGTGCCCATGGTCTGTAAAGACAGAGCTGAACAGTTACAGCTTCTGTGTGTTGAGATCGAAGGACTAACCCGACCATCTTCGTAGATTGAACAATTCTTTGAAATGTTGATCTGTCAAGACCAGCTGTCGCTAAAACCGACCTTGGTGACTGAACTATCTGTCATACATCCATATTCCCTGGAATGTCTGGTTGACTGCTGTGCTGAGTGTGTGCTACTGCAAATTTGTGCACCTGACAACTGAGGAGTTGATAGGACACTAGTCCCCCCTCTTGTTGACAAAGGAACTACTGTGGTACCAGTTCCTCATTGGATGGGTGGGTACCATTCGAATTGATTTCTGGTGATAGAAATTCATTTCTCGCTATAATGTAGTTCGGATTCCACAATAAGCTGTAGGTCCTGTTGCTAGGTAAAATAAATCTAATCCTTTGGGCCAGCCCTAGGAGAGCTGTTAATCAGCTCAGTGGTCTGGTTAAACTAAAGTATACTTTTACTGTGGTACCGTTCCTTAACAACACCATGGAATGCCTATCCTCGGATCCTGAGGCTTGGAGAGCAAAGGAGATTCATGTTATTGAGGTGCAGATTAGGTCAGATTAGGCTATGTTTAGTTTAGGCTAGGCTAGGTTAAGTACCCAACCTAACATAACCCAACCTAGCCCCTTCTGGTTTATGCCATGAGGCATGAACTCCCAGGATACTGAAGTGCAGGTTCGGTAAGGTTAGGCTAGAATTAGTTAGGGTAGGCTAGGTTAGGTTAAGTACCCAACCTAACCTCTTAAAGTGCAGGTAACTGCCTTCCAGTTGATACCTTGAGGCATGAAGTATTCCTGGAGGGGAAGTGTGTAACAATACTCGAAGATGTTTTTAGTCGAACCATTAGGCCAAGTCCTGTCTCACTTCTCTGAGAGAGGAAGGGAAGGAATGAGGAGACATTGTCAAAACCAGAACCCTTTCAATCTGCGTAAAGTGAATGGAGGAGAAATTGCCCATGTAGAACCAGCCTCCCGGTTGCGACAGGTGAGTAAGCAGGGCTTGCAACTGCTGAGCTGGTTGCCCCTGCCAAGACAAGGACAACCTTGCTGCTGTATCTTAGCCTTGCAGATACTATTCTTACTTGGCTGAGAGATTGGACTTCTGTGGAACATGTAATTCTCAGGCTGCAACCAAAACCAAGAAGTCTGTCTGTCCTAGAGACTCTTAAACATCAGGAGGCGAACCCTGAACGAAGCTGCCTAGTCAAAGCCAAGGTGAAGAGTTAGGCATGGAGGCCTTCACTCAGAGATACGAAGTCTCCCCAGAAATGAAGCAGAGGAACTTGTGGAAGGATTGATGGGTAAGTATAAGTATTTGGAAATACTCGTCCCTCAACCCAACATAGGAATCAAATCTGACTCCTTGATGGTTGCAAGCACAGAGCTTGTTGTTTCTCTCTTGAACCAAGGCTGCTGAAACAGGTCAGTAAAGAAAGGATCTATGACTGATTTCTGAATACTGTACCCATCACCTTCTCTATGAGAGAGGGGCAGTTATAGAAACTGGGAACTGGGTTGTACAATTACTGCAAAGTATTCATACAGTATAACGTTTAGGGGAAGAAACTTCAACAAGCTGGAATGAACTTGTGGACTGGATGGTTAATGGGAAGTGGTAGGATATCAAAGGGAAGCTGATATCCTACCGACAGACATCTACCACCCAAGATCCAGTCACCGTAAAATAATTCTTAAGTCTAACTGCACTCGTCACTGGAGGCCGCACATTGGGAGGAAAGCAGTCTTAGCATCTTATTCCTTCTTCTTAACCTTGCTTCCCTTTCAGGAAAGGGAAGGAGTGGAAAGGGACACCTCCCATGTGTCTGTGATCCAAAGGGACCGAAGAAATCATTGGCATCTCTTGAATCTATTGCAGAACTTGGTTGTTTGATGGCCATTGGCTAAAACCAGTTCTAGAACGATACATGTTCTGGGGGGCGACTTGAAAAAAGGAGAGGTCCAATCCTAGCTCTGATGTTTCTACTCTCACACTCTTGGATCCCTGTTTACCCCCAGAAATTGATTGGTAGTCATAAGTCTCGAACACTTGACACAAAACTTCGAGTGACTCCAGCCGACGATACAATTGAGTCATTGAGAGAGGACATGGAAACCAGAGTGGGAGGAGTAGAATACATTCGAGCTGATCCGAAGACTGAAGAATCGACGGTAGGTGACCGTCGAAGGCCACACACAATCTGTGGAAAGAGGAGACAACATTGTACAGGTACCAAAGGACAGTTGTATAATGTGGCCGGGAAAAAAGCTGCTATGAGGGAAGCAGTCCCTGCCACGGGTCATCCCTCATATGTTGGGAACGGACTTAGTCAGGAGAGGACTGTGAAAACTGCCCCTCTGACACAATGCTGGGAACAGTCTCGATCAGATGAAGTTGGCTGAAGCTGTCCCTCAGACACTTCATTGTCTCCCGTAGGGCCATTGGTTCATCTTCTCGTGGCCGTGGCCTATGTCGTCATTCTGTGAAAAGCACCTGCTGAAGAAGACACTTCGACTTCCCACTCTTGAGGTAGTCGGAAACGTAAGGGGATCTGAAGAAATCTGTGCTCTCGAGACTGGAATCATCCCAACTCCGGAAGAGATTCTAATACCAAGGTTGAGTAGGAACAATTAGACCTTTATGTATTGGATTACTTTCCCCATGTGTAAAAACTAAGGATTTGTATATGTGTAGGAACAACTAAAGTTGAGTAAGAACAAATAAACAAAAATTCCTATCCTACTTGTACAGTATAATGTCAAACAGAGTACCCATGGATGAACATGGTTGTGAAAGGATGTCAGTCATTCGACGACGGTTGTAAGGGTCTGTTAGTGGTCGTTATTGGAAACGGACGTTGGCGGCTGTAGGAAATTGCTGTCAAAAGTCCCCTTGGATGAACATGGTTTCACTCAGACGTGATTGTAAACTCATGGATGTGAGTGGGGTCCAAATCTATCTCTCTCTCTCTGGCCATAGATCAACTGGTAACTGCAGTAGCAGCAGCAGCTGCTGCTGCTCACAGCTCCCACATCTTCTACCCCTCATGAGGTAGAGCAAGACATGCTCAGTATTCACACAAACATGAGTGGTTGCAGTGTTCCAGACGGTCACAGGAGTCCCACCAATGACCTTCACAGAAGCACCGACAGTGCCATTCGCCCGACCTTGGAGGTAGAATTGCTCTTGGAAGGGCGATCTCGTTTGTCAGGGGACTCTTCTTAAAAGGTAGAGCAGAAGTGCGCCGCCCCACAGAGCCATGGAGAGTTGATGATCTTGATCACAACCTCGTGAGGGGAGGTGGGGGGCTGTTACAGACATCACACGCATGTCTCTGAAGAGTGATCCATCCACTACAAAACCTTCCCATGAACAGGGGAAAAACCTCTCAGAAGAGCTGCTTTGTTCTTCTCTAAACCTCCACATGAATGTGGATGGGGGGCAACTCTGGACATGCCCTGCTATGGCAATGTTTTCGAGCAGAAATGTGAAGGAAGTAAGAAACATCCACATACTTGACACTCACTCAGGCTAAGTAGAAGGAACTCCAAGTCTATGTCCATAGAGAGGGGATGGAAGAAAACAGTAAAAACAAACAAAGATACTTGTATCTTGGTCTTGCAACAATTGTAGAAAGGACACAACAGTGCAACACCTGCACAGATGTGCATTTTCATCTTTGCAGAATGAATCTTGGCTAAGGACGATCGGAAAACTCCAGTAATGTCAAAAAAAAGTCACGGCCATGCAATATTGTGGCAAGGGCAAGGCTACATCTGTCTACCTCGGGCCTCTCTCTCTTCCTTGTACAACATGAAGCAAAACCAAGGTCGTGTAACAGTGCATGGCTGTGAATTCTTCCTTCCTTGGAGAATGTATCTTCACATTAGACATCCAGAAACTGCGGTGGTATTGCTGAAAATGGCAACCAGGAACTGTTCTTGAAGGAAAATGTGGGGAAGAGAAGTCCTAGAACACTACGAACTACTCTGGCACTGAAGAAACGCTCGTCTGTGTCCTGAAGGACAATGGAAGGAAGGGGAAAGACGTCGATCTGGGCGGGAACAGCACAGATGGCAGGCGCACGGTGGGGGAAGACACGGTTGTGGCCTACAGCAAAGAGGAAGGAGAAGGCTCAACTTCTGCAAATCAAACGTCAAAAGCTGAGGGGGGGGAATTTAGTAGCTCTTGAAGCTATGACACACAGTAATAAAGCACACACAAGAACCGAAATGACTGGCTGAACTCAGCTCATTCGCTGCAGCTCAGATGGTGAGTCATCTTTCTCCAGACACAATGTTGTATTCTTCCACCCAGACACAATGTTGTATTCTTCCACCCAGACACAATGTTGTATTCTTCCACCCAATGTCTCTAGAAGGGTAAGAAAGAAGATGGAGAAACTGCAATACAGCATATGCCGAAGAAAAGAGCGAGGGAGGCGAAGGAACTTCATCAAGGAAAGCTTCCCAGGACTTCTCATCCTTCAAAACAGGAACGAGAGGAGGGGAGGGAGCGCAACCCCCCCCTCCCCGAGACGGCACAAAAACTGTAGACAGAACAGCTGCTGGTCTTGGAGATGACTTGTCAAGATTGGAAACTCTGCCTAAAGGTCCTGCAACATCAACCTCCGCTTCCTCCTCATGTCAAGAGAGAGAAGCTTCAAAAACAAAAAGAACAAGTCGAATGGCAGGCAGCAGGAGAGATATGTCTGTATCAGACACAGCCAAAAAGTAAAGTGAATTCCTACCAGCTGGATGGAGGGGAGTCCTCCCATTTTGTCAGTAGCCAACTACCAATATCCACCTTGTTTTCAGTTAAATGGCCAACTCCAGATTTGTATACTTGTAGGAACAAGTGGTCTTTCCTATGAAACATGAATGTGTTGCAAACCTCAATATGTTTACATTTAAGCCAAAACATGAAAGCAATTAGTCATGTCTACTAGCATTTACATATTTTTTAAAATCTAGATTAACCACAAAATTGACAGAAGTACTGAAATCTTTGTGAAAAGATAAAACACACACTTGTAGGTACACAAAAAACAATTTTTTCAAATATACAGTCGACCCTCGTTAAACTGAACCTCGTTAATCCGGATATTGGATAAGACGGACACCAAAGAGGGTTGTAAGAGGTGCAAAAGAAATGAGCAGGTAAAAGTTACTGCTGGTTTATTACAGATTCAGGCAGTTTATATAGCAGCCGACTGGCGCCGAACCGCGGAAGACAATGACATTGAGCGCGACCTGAGGTCAAAAACAATTAATAATATTCGGCGAACAAGTACAATTTACAATACAAAAACGTATAGAACTTCAATATGGACACAGTCTTGATGCCTGCGAATAAAGAAACATACGATACATGATTTATGACAGTTGGACAAATACATATAAAGTTGAAATGGTAGAAAATGCGTGACCTGGCACGTTAGGCGTGACGAATTGAGTGTGAAGAAAGCGGGAAGTCACCAAATAAAACTTGCTCAGCGGAGACTTAATTAATGACGCCTTCGAAGCACTCCGCTGACGTCGATGTGGTGACTTTACAAATACTCCCCCCCCCCCAAAGACGTGGGACACGTCTGACTAATCTGTGTATCTGCTGGGGCGCTGAAGGGTACCACGGCTTCTTGAAGACAACGGAGGGGTCTCCCGCGCGTGAGGGTGCTGGGTTGCTGGTGCGGGCGGGCCCTTCCTGGGACGGCCGCGCGCCCGCCGTTTGCGGGGGCCTGGGCGTGGCGAAGGGCGGCTGGGCGGGGAAGGTGCTGCGGTGATGCCGGTGCTCTCATGCAGGAAGGCGGGCTTTAAGCGGTCTATTGAAACTCAGTTGTTCCCCCCAGGGAGTGCCAGCAGGAATGCCTTGCTGTTCCGCTCCAGCACGCGGAAGGGGCCCCTGTAGGGCCTGGTCAGTGGTGGGCGGACGGCGTCGACTCTGACGAAGACGTGGGTGGCAGATGACAGCTCTGGCGGTGTGAATGTGGCCGACCTGCCGGTGTACGTGCGCTTGCAAGGAGCAAACTTGCCGGCCACGTCGCGGAGCCTCTGCAGTGATGGGGTGTGGCGATCTTCTGTCACAAGCTCGCCCGGTACCACAAGGGGCTCCCCGTAGGTTTTTTCGGCTGCGGACGGGGTGCCGTCGGCTCTGGGGGCGGTTCTCAAACCGAGGAGGACCCACGGCAGCGGGCCATGAGGGACGCCTTCAGGGATCTATGGAACCGTTCGACCAGGCCGTTGGCCGCCGGGTTGTACGCCATGGTGGTGTGATGCGTGGTCCCCAGCAGCTGAGCCAGGGCGGACCATAATTGTCGGTTGTGATGTTGTCCGGGACGCCGAAGCGGCTAACCCAACTGGAAAGCAGGGCCTCGGCACGCGCTGGCGGTGGCTTCTTGCATAGGTGTGGCTTCGGGCCACCTTGTCGAACGGTCTACCACCGTCAGGAGGTATCTGGACCCGCCTGATGGGGAAGGGCCCGGCGACGTCGACGTGAATGTGGCCGGCGCTCTGGCTGCGGGAACTCGCCTACCCTGGACTGCGCCCCACCTTGCTGGTCTGGCACTGCAGGCACTGTTTCGCCAGGACGTGGTGTCCTTCTGCACCCGTGCCAGACGAACTTTTTGAGAGCAGTTTGGCCATAGTTCTGCCAGAGGGATGTGAGAGGCCGTGAATTATGTCGAATATCTGGCGGCGACGTGAGGCTGGAACCAAGGGGCGGGGCTGGCCCGTACTGATGTCACAGAGGAGACTTGGGCCTCTGGGGCGAGGTCACGTCCGCCACTTAAGGGACGTGACGGCGGTGCGGTAGGCTGGGGTTTCTGGGTCAGCGGCCTGTTCTCTGGCGAGGTCTTGGTAGTTTACTCCGAGCTGCACTGCGTTCAACTCGACTCTGGAGAGGGCGTCCGCTACAGGGTTTTTCCTGCCGGGGAGGTACCTGACGGAGCAGGTGAATTCAGCTATGGCTGAGAGGTGGCGCTGCTGCCTGGAAGACCATGCGTCCCCCTGCTTCGTGAAGGCGTGAACCAATGGTTGGTGGTCCATGAAGATTGTGAAGGGCGTCCCCTCCAGGAGGAACTTGAAGTGCCGGACTGCGCGGTACATCGCGCAGAGTTCCCTGTCGAAGGTGCTGTAGCGGGTCTCTGCGGGATTGAATTTCTTGCTGAAGAAGGCGATGGGCTGGGGGGCGCCGTTGATGACCTGCTCTAGGACAGCACCACAGGCGACATTACTGGCATCCGTCGTTAGCTGGAGAGGGGCCTTGGGATCCTGGTGTGCCAAGGCGGTTGCCTCGGCGAGGGCAGCCTTCGTCAGGGAGAAGGCCTGCTGCTGGCTGGGTCCCCAAGACAGGGACTTTGGTTGGCCTTTGAGAACTTCCGTCAGGGGGGCCGTGGTGTGTGCGATCCCGGGGATGAACCGCCTATAGAAGTTCACCATCCCGAGGAACTCCTGGACGGCCTTGACGGAGGTGGGGGTTGGGAACCTGGTTACGGCTGCTACCTTTGACGTGAGTGGGTGGACGCCTGCTGGGGATACCTCGTGGCCCAGGAACTCTGCTTTCTGGATGCCGAAGGTGCACTTGTCAAAACGGACGACGAGGCCGTTCTCTTGGAGGCGCCGCAGGACTGCCCTGATGTGCCTTTGGTGTTCACTGAGAGACCTGGAAAATATGAGGATGTCATCAACGTAGCAGACGCAGAATTTCAGGTCCCCGAGGATGCTGTCTATGAGCTGCTGGAAGGTCACCCCGGCGTTCCTCAATCCAAAGGTGGAGAAGGCGAACACATAGGACCCGAACGGCGTGATGATGGTGGTCTTTGGTATATCCTCTGGTGCGACAGGTACCTGAAAGTATGATTTAAGAAGGTCCAATTTAGTGAATACCTTGGCTCCGTGAAAGGAGGCCGTGAGGTCCTGCATGTTGGGCAGAGGGTAGTGGTCGGGCTCCGTTGCAATGTTGAGATGTCTGTAGTCGCCGCAAGGTCTCCAGGAGCCGTCCGGTTTCTGCACCATGTGGAGGGGGGAGGCCCACGGGCTGGAGGCCTTTCTGCAGATTCCCATCCGCTCCATCTCTGCGAATGCCTTCTTCGCCTCCTGCAGGCGCTGTGGGGGAAGCCTACGGAACTTCGCATGTGTCGGGGGGCCTTTACTTATGTGATGGTATATGCCATGTTTGGCTGGGGCCCTGTGGACTTGTCAAAGTTCGGGCTTGAAAACTTCGGGGAACTCCGTCAGCAGGTGTGCATACTGGTGGGGGGCGACGGAGCTGATGGTGGGTGCCTTGGGTCCCGCTGTTGATGGGAGAGACTGGCAGGAGTCAGTATTGAGGAGGCGCTTACGCCTCACGTCGACTAGCAGGCCGAAGTGCGCCAGGAAGTCGGCCCCCAGGAGCGGGGTTCCCACGTCCGCGACGATGAAGTCCCAGGAGTAATTTTGTCCAAGGATGGAGATTGACAGGGGCCTGGTGCCGTAGGAGAGGATGGGAGATCCATTGGCGGCCATCAGGAAGGTGGCCGGGTCTGGTTTCTGGCTGCGGTCCTCCCTGGATGCCGGGAAGATCGATCTAAAGGCCCCTGTGTCGACCAGCATCATCCTGCTGGAGACGGTGTCGCGGACATAGAAGCCTACTGGTTCTGAGCCCCTGGGTTTTTCGGTTGCCATGGCGGTTTGTCCTGCTGGCCGCCGCCACCCGTTTTTTTGAACGGGCGAACGAGCAGGGTGGCAGGCAGTTTCGGGCGTCTTTGCCAAACCACTTGTGGTAACGACAGAGGCCCGGGGAACTCCATTTGTTGTGGGTCGGTGGACGTCTCCTGGCGACGGCGTTGACGCCCTGCTCCACTTCTTCTTCCGGCTGGATGGAGCTGACTGACTGTGTGGGCGCTTTTAGCCGCTGTGTGGCCTGCGCGCAGTCCATGAGGTGCTGCGCCGTTTCGATGAGGTCATCGAGAGGCATGGTGTAGGGGTGAGGAATCTGGGTGCAGACCTCCGGGAGGAGCTGGCGAAGGTGTAGGGGTGAGGAATCTGGGTGCGGACCTCCGGGAGGAGCTGGCGAAGGTAGATCTCCCGCGACAGGCTTATTTCCTGTCGCTTTTTCATGCCCTTGAAATCTGGTAGTGAAAGAAGGTCCACGACCATGCTCCATGCGTCTCTTGCGTTGAGGTCGTGCCGTGGGTTGACGACGAGGTTGATAGCACGGGCAGCCCGCTCGGCGATAGGTAGGGAGCACGTTTCGAGGAGGATCTTCTTCGCGACGTTGTATGTGAGGGTTTGTGTCTCGGGCACCCACGAGACGAGTTTTCTGTATACGCCCTCTGGGAGGGCGTTAAGCACCGTGTCAGCCTGCAGGATTTCGTCCGTCAGGTGCGCCACCCTGAAGTGGCTCTCGACCCTGCGCAGCCACATCGTTGGGTTCCCCTATATAAAAGGTGGCAACTTTATGGTGAGGGCGGCCCGCGACTGTGTTGCCGGGCCGTGGAGTGTTCGGGGCGCTGGCGTGGGTGTGGAGGTGCGGGAGGGCCTTGGTGCGGGGACGGGCGCGGGTGAGATGGGAGGAAAGAAGACCTCCGAGTCCGCGAGGTCCGCGGTTAAGTGCACGAAGGAGGGGATACCCGCATCCATGCTCGCTCCTTTGCCCTCTTACTGGAGTGGGGTACTCGCGTCAGAACGCACTTTCGTGCGCCGTGTGGGTCCGTTAGTGACGCTGGTGGGTTTGCCGACGAGAGTCAGCACGCTCATGTAATCAGTAAAATACATACACTATTAAAAACTACGTATTGTATTCAAAACAGAGGCACTTATGTCATCATCAGCTTTACTGAGCAAAAGTTCTTTCTCAGACAGAATACAGCTAAAACCTCATTGGCTGGCTGGTTGCCATAGAGATCTGCTAGCCAATGACAGCCCTCTACATCTGTTCTATTTATAGACATATGTCGTGATTGCACAAAGTTAGAGCGTTACCATGATCGTGATTATTTGATTACTGATGTCAAAAATTACTCAATAATTTGCTCTATATAATTATTTCTAAATGAAAACATGAATTCAACAATAATTTTAACATTAATTAATAAAGTGCTATGAAAAATCCCACAACAGTGTGTTGTGGTGATGCGTCATCACTAGCGAATCCTATTCCTGGACCGTCCTCAGATTTACGACTGCAAACTGTTGACAACGTCAATAACAATATAAAACAACCCTCTCCAAGATCGATATGATGAAATGTATTTTATAGTCTTACTTATCGTTAAAATTCACAAGATGAATTACAGTTATTTTGATCATGTATAGTTTTGTGGTTTACGGAATGTTTTTGTTGAAAACAAAATGTGTTAGTGAACTTATGGTCTTCATTGTCCAACAGTTTTATTACTGATGCTTAATCATCTCATTTATTTAACAGTATATTATTAATATAGATAATAATAAACTAAAATTAATAAATAACTAAAATAAAAAAAAAAGAAAAAAGGGAAATCTTACTTTTCATTTTAGAGACTCCGCTTCTTTTACTTAACAATTTTGCGTTCATGCCTCGGCCTATGCATCTACATGTGGTGGAATTCTATCATTTTTATCATGTTTTATTCTTCATTTTTCATCTTTTACCATGAGCTTTAATTCAAACGTTTCTACATTGGTTTATTCTTCATACTCTTTATAAAATAATAAGGAATACAGTATATATATATATATATATATATATATATATATATATATATATATACTGTATATATATATATATATATATATATATATATATAGATAGATATAGAGATATAGAGATATAGATATATATAGATATAGATATCGCCGGTTAAACCGGACTATCGGCAAAGACGGACACCCTGGCCCCCCTATTAGTCCATCTTAACGAGGGTCGATTGTATAATTATTTTGATCATGTATATTTTTGCAGTTTACAGAATAATTTTGTTGAAAACAGATATGTTAGTGAACTAATGGTTTAATTGTCCCACTCTTTTATAACTGATGATCTTAATTATCTTGCATTCATTTAACAGTATATTAATATAAATAATAAACTATAATGAATAAATAACTAAAATGAAAAAACATGAAAAAAGGAAAAAAATGTTTTTGCTGCAATAGTGATGTTTGATTATGCTCCTGACCCCACAATCTGAAATCCGAAAAATTCGAAAAACCAAAGCACATCTGGCCGAGGATTTCAGGTAAAGGATTGTGTACCTGTAATCTAAATTTCATTATCTTACTTTTCATTTTAGAGGCTCACATCTTTTTACTTAATTATGCATTCATGTCTTGGCCTAGGCATCTGCATATGCAGCTGAAGTCTATCATTTTTACCATGTTTTATTCTTCATTTTTCATCTTTTACCATGAGCTTTAATTCAAATGTTTCTACATTGGTTTATTATTCATACTCTTTATAAAAATAATGAAATACAGTATATTTATAGGTATATATAGATATAGCCGGTTAAACCTGACTATTGGCTGAGATGGACACCGTAGCCCCCCTTATTAGTCCGTCTGAACGAGGGTTGACTGTAAATAAAATTGTTGAAGAAATGTTTTAAGTTACAAGCATTGCAGTTATACAGTTTTTTTATTAGGAAAAAACTGTAAAAGTGTAGAGTATAGTGCAATATTAAAAAACATAGTACTGTTTCTTTCTCTTATCATTTGATTGTAATCTCATGAGAATAACATATTAAAATGTTTGCAGGCCTAGCTGGGCTTTTGCCCATCCACCCCAAAACATACGTGGAAGCATGGCGAAACAGGAAGAAATCAGTAGAGGGAGAACCAGCTGCAGATACATAAGACCTCTTTGCATATTTGTACTTCATTATGTATATAAATTGAAAAAAACTGTTAGCTACAATTCTTTAAGATTTCCTTGATTATTTTTTGTCTCCATACATCAGAGGTAATGATGTTGATTATGACTCATTGGTTTAATAACACTGTCCATGCAAATAAAATTTAGCAGATGATTGTGAGAAATAATCATTAATAAAATTATATAACCAGACCAGAGAGTTGGATTTCTTGACTCTTAATAGAGCTGGCCCAAGGGGGTTGTTAATGAATATATTAGATCTTGTATATAGTACTGCTAAATCTTAAAATGTTAATAATTAGATACATGAAAATTTTAAAAATTGGACAAATTGAAAATGTTGAAAATTCTGATTAGATCTTTCAAGACTTGTTCCTGATATATAATATAATTTGTTGAGAATTGGGCAATCACTGAAAATATGCTTGATTGTAAGTGGTTTTCTGCGTTGAGGGATTGGGTCGTGTGGGTTATTCATCAGATACCCATGGATCAGAGAAGTATGACCAATTCACTGGATAATATCACTTCAATGTGGTATATTTTTGGAATAAACTGTCTTCATTAATACTGTAGCTGATTGTGACAGTTTGATAGTTTGTAACACCCCTCTGAAAGTTGTATTGTGAGAGCTCTGCACACTTGACTACTTTTACACAGAGCTCTCTTTCACTGAAGGTATTGGAATAGTTTTGGTAGTATTGTTGAGAAAATCTGAAGCAGTGACTAACTTATGATAGCCCCTGTGGAATCTAAGACCTAAACATCTGCTTGTCAGGTGAAATTTTCTCCTTGTTGTCATTTAGTTTGAATAAGCAAAAAAACTTCCACATATTGGTCAGTTACATTTAACTGATTGTGTTATAGAGAAAACCAAGGTTTGAAATTAATTCAGATGGTATGCTGCTTACTTTGGAAATATAAATCTTAGTATTACTAAAGTGTACTACGAATAACACTGATATATATATATATATATATATATATATATATATATATATATATATATATATATATATATATATATATATATATATATGTATGTATGTATGTATGTGTATAATACACCTGTTGGCCAATGTTATTCAAGTAAACCTTTAAAATATTACAAGTATATAAAATAATCTAAAACATAGTGATAAAAAAAGACAATACTGAAAGATGCAGAAGCAGTTCTTCTACTGTTATTTGTAAATTTAGAGAGTACAAACCAAAACAAACATCAGGCTAGCTTATCATAATGAGATGAAATCAGTTACAGTACATGGAGTATTCTTAACCAAGGTCTAGTCTTTGCAATGTCAGTTCACCACAGTAATCTAGAAAATAAAAGCAATGTTAAATAAAAAGTAATGTGTAAATTTCCTAAGTACCAAATATAATTCTGTCAGACAAAACTTAGAAAAATAAAGGAAAGCTTTGATCTGACTTAAAATCTATAAACATTATAATACACGAGCCTTGTGTACACTCTTGGTTTCAAGAGAGACAATTTCACTTTGAAAGATTTCCTTCAGATATTCGGCAAAATAACAAAGCAGCAACAGTAATTTTTTCATGTTTTAAGTACAGTACTGGTACTCCTTCTTAATGTATAGTATTATATATTTCATGAACAATTGTAACAACTGCTTAGTACTTTTGTGAAAATGGTAATTTTCCAAACTACTACA
Source organism: Macrobrachium rosenbergii (assembly GCF_040412425.1). Lineage (NCBI taxonomy): Eukaryota > Metazoa > Arthropoda > Malacostraca > Decapoda > Palaemonidae > Macrobrachium > Macrobrachium rosenbergii. Next base: position 40,314,248 of record NC_089777.1, on the reverse strand, counting down.
GAAAGCTAATTTCCTGACTGATAATAACTCAGTGTGCTTTCTTGATAGCTGTATAAGCTACTGTATATCCAGCCACATAGTGAATTTTTGTCAACTTCTATAGTACCAGTAACAAAATTACTCTTGATTAGTAACAGTAATTAACTTTTTGAGTACAATGAAAGACTTAATAGCCCAGTACGGCGGATAAGTACCCTTAGAGGGTATTGCCTATAGACTTACTCATCCAACACACCAGGGGATAGTACTTAAAAGTTCTTTGCAGTGAACTAAAGTACGTATATAAAGTGGTTTTAACCCTTTACTTTCCATCCCTACCATTCAGTCTCTTCAACTTACTGCCTAGCTTTCCGAACTTGAGTTACAATTTTTGTCTTCTCTTTGGACCAGTTTTATGAGTATAGAAACTGACTTGGTGTTTTAATTAAACTTAAAAATAAAATACAATGAAAAGTTTTTGAATACCACCATCAACGGTATTAAAACTCTGGTGTATCAAATCTGGATAATTTTTACTGCATTATATAGTTAAACCAGAGTGCCAAGTCATTCCTGAACTCTGGAGAGGTCCTACTGAACTGGATGGAAACAAAGAAGCTGAACAGCTAAGTGGGAAGAGCCTAAAAAGAAGAGATCAAAATGAAAAGGAAGTAATGTATTTTAATGCATAAGGGTCTCTGCAAGGAACCTTGGGTATTGCTTACAGACCATCAAACACTGCATTTTTAATGTAATGGCTTGGGGAGTTATTTTTACCATTGTTTTATCATGAAATAGCTGTTGATTTTATGTAATCACTACAAATGGCCATCTTACATGTACTGTAAAATATAATTAAATATAACTGCCAGATCAAGAAATAATGTACAATAGAACAGCTTTGTGAACTTGAGCTTTTTTACATCATTCCTCAGAGTCAAAACGTTTTTAAATAAATAAACAAAACTTTTTCAAATAAATAAACAATGTCAGCAGCCTAAGAAATAAGAAATCAATATATACAATCTATGGTATGCTGCAACAGAGTCTGTTTGGAAGGGACACAATATCAATTTAATTCAATATATTTTAACCTAGCTGTAGTGAAAATATTCTAAACTGTAAAACTTGATTAATCTTAACATATTTAATCAAACTTCCTTACTCAAAGTGCTCACAACTCCTGGAATTTTTAAAAAAAGAGCAAAATAATTTCACTGATTGCCAGGTGACTGGTACTTCCAAAACAGTGTATGGCACGGAAAGCTTGCTTTTTACATTGTGCTGGGATACAAGAATACTAAACAGTTAGCAGCCCAGGTGGCATTTTGATGGTCCATTTTCCAAGTCTGAAACTCATATGGATTAATCATTTCCCAGAATTTGGGCCTAGAAAGTTGTAAAAGTACAAAACTACCAGTAAGCATCAGTGTACTATGGATCTCGATACAAAACTATGATTATGCACTGACTAAGAAGGAATTGTTAATTTGAATAACAGCAGCTCTGCAGAATAACAGGAATGCTGTTTTCCATAAAATTTACGAAAGCAAAGCAAACAGTGTCTTGTATCATATGGACATTATTTGAACTGAAAGAGATAATCGATCTAAAACATACTGAGGCATACAGAACACAGGGTTAATTTGTTTAAGACCACATTCACCTAATAATGATAAACCAGCAAGCCCAAATAATGTGTGATACAGGTCTACCATGTCACCTGGTCGGTCTGTGAATCCCCCAGTCTCAGGATCCTGAAAGAGGAAATAAGAACCACTCCAGTAAGGAATAAACGAGATGATAACTCCAAGAATATCTCTTGTAAGCTTCAAAGACACATCCTATAACTGAAAACACAAACTTTCCCTCCAAAGAAAAAATAAGTAACTTTCCCTCCAAAGAAAAAATAAGTAAGAACTTTTTTACATCAATACCATCACCTTTTAAGTAAAGTTCATCATATCTAAGCACTGCCTTACTGCTTTTCTAGAAATATAACCATAATTAAACTAAGAGGTATTGACTTTCTTAAAATTTAAGTGCTACTGTTTCAAAGCAAAGGGAGTTCCAACATAAGTTAAAATAAATCATCATTTTCATTTTTTCCTATCAAAGTAATCTATAAGAAAAAATGTTTGCCTTATCATTTTAGTTATGAATTTTCAAAATGTGGCACCGATAGTCACAGATATTTGGTATGTAAACCCAAAAATAAATGGGAAAAACTGACGATAATGGGAGGGGCTGGAGATACCTGGAAGATCAAGAATGAAGTGAAAACAAGGTTCTATATGCTTTGTGAGTGCATCAGTCAGCTATAAGATTGATCAAAGATGAATCCCAGCCAGATGTAACTGAAAAGCCAATGAAGTTAAATTTCTAAATCTACCATACACACACAATCTGACCAGAAACTGATCTTAAATCTACCTTAAGTATTTACATGTGTTGATCACCAGAAGAATGGATGAAAATATTGGGGATCGATTTTATTAGATACTCAGTTCTTTATATTATATTGTCCTTAGTAATTATAAAGCATTGAAAACTCAAAAGGAATTAATGACCATTCAGCTAATCTCAAGAATGGACCATGGAGGTTGTTCATCAGTTAAAGAATAACAAATTATCAGTTAAAGAATAACAAATTTTTTAAAAAAATACACCTCTCACAATTTTATGAATTTTGCTAGAGATTGCCTACATTCTCCAGAATCCTTCAAAAAAGGGGGGGGGAGAATCCACCCACAAAATTTTTAAAAATCCATTGAAGTAAGGTCATGAAACAGCAACTAATTGTTGGAATATGATTCTAGGAAGGAGTATGAAGGTGACATAAATGACAGCAAGACAAAAACTGAACATCCTGTTTTTGCTGATGCAAATACAAAGGCATATGTACAGTAGTGACAAAGGAATACAATTGTTGGTGGAAGTGAAACGAGGCATAACGGAAATGAGAAGGCAGGTGTAAGAGAGGTGGGAAGAGCTTAGCAATGATAAGCTCTTCCACCTTTGTTACACCTGCCATCTCATTTCTGTTGTGCCTTGTTTCACTTCCGCCAACAATTGTATTCCTTTGTCACTACAAATGTCTTTGTATTTGCATCAGTAAAAACAGATGTTCAGTTTTTGTCTTGCTGTCATTTATATCACCTTCATAGTGTTTGACCAGACCAGTGAGTCTATTTATTTAGTTCTAACAGGGCCAATGAATTAGACTTTCTGACCAAACAAGGTGATGCACATGTTCTCAGCATACAAAAACTGGGAGCCAAGAAGAGAAAAGAATTTTATCAAATGCAGTGACACATTCTACAACATAGGGTACACTATTAGGGGAGAGCTAAATAGGCAAACAGAAGCAGCTGATTTGTAGATGTGATGGCTTTGGAGAAGCAGCACTGGAATTCTGGTGGAGTCAAGGATTAAAGACAATGAATAAGTGGTTAAGCAGTGGAGAAGTTGTCACAGATAGGTTTTGTAGTTAAGAATAAATGACATAAAACAGAATGCATTGTTATATTGGGCAAGGCATACCAGCATTTACCAACATAAACTGTTACTTGCAAAGTCATATGCACGGGAAAGAGAAGATGAAAGGAGCCAGTTGAAAGTAATAACACAGGAATTAAGTATACAAATGAAGCAGTAAAATGGTCATCCAATCACGAATAGGAAGAAGGAAGGTGAAAACAAGCATAAGAATGCTTACATCACCAGAGGTAGTACAAGGTGTGACATACGGGGGAAAGATACATATAAAGAGGCACAGATATGATGTTGTCAAGACACAAAATGAAAGAAGTGAGCCATCATGGTTTTGCGGAAGGAAGGCAAGGAAGAGAATAAATTGGATACAAGGAATTTAGGCTTAAAAGCTAAGCAGCCAAACTAGGGCAACTTCAGCCATTCAGTGTTAAGAAAGTAAAATGAGGGAGTTGGAGTGGTTGGACAGCAAAACAGAGAGACCTAGAAAATAAATGATATGGAGTATAAGGATCTAAAGGTGAAACTGTGAGGAAATCCCACAGTTGCACAAATAAGCAATGGTCACAGAGAAGCTGAATGTGAATGGAAGTAAAGTAAAAGGCTAAAAAGTGGGTGCACCTAGGAGGTGAAGGGTTATTGCAAACACCCATTAGTAATGCCTACAGTGCACCACCTGAAGTCCAATGATGGCGCTATTAGTGCCATCAGTAGCACTATCCCCTAAGGAGGAAGAGGACAGAGATGTAGGATAAAGGAGAGAGAGGCCAAGAGACAAAGGTAAAAAGAAAGCTGCAGAAAGAAGGCATCTGAATCTAAAACAGTAAAAGGAGCTAAGGAAACATTTGGAATAAAGAGGGAAGGAAAAAGCAATATGAAGGGGGGGGGTAAAGCATATAAAGATGAAACTGGAGAAAGTAAAGCTGAAAAGAAATGCCTGAATGAAAGAAGCTACACTTAGAGATTCTACTGACTGACTGATTGATTGACTGACTGACCTGGAGGTTACCTGGCATCAAAAGTACCAGGGTCACTAACTCCCAACCATACAGTAGTCCATACTATAAAAATATTCAATAAAAAAGTAAATAAAAAAAAAGATAAGAGTCCCACAGTAGACCGGCTACTGCATACAATAAACTACACAGGTTAAAAGTTGAGGTAGATATGTTCCAGATAACCCACCTCTGTAAGAAAATTAACCAAACTGTTATTTCCATATCTGTCTCATCCATTTGAAAGTGATCTCTCACTTCCTCCAAACAGGGTATTCGACCAGCAAATGCCTTACAGTGAGGGGAAACCAAGCAATCATCACAAAATGGCTCGTTTTCACCATTCATAAGATAGCTATGTTAGGTGCTTGTCGCCAATTTGTAAATGACAAACTAATGATGTATCTTCCATTTTCTAGGCATCAAACTGTACTTCTAATACCTCCAAGGATATAGCTTTGAAGTGATTCCTTTCATCTTAATGGGCTTACTTACTGGCATTGTTGTTACAAAAAACTAGGGACTGATTTCCATATGGGCAGGAACCCAACAAAAATACGCTATGCTTCCTCTAAAATGGTGAAAATATATCCATTGCAAAATATTCAGTGCCAATGGATGGTCAGTACTGATGATTTTTTATGACTGCCATGCAACTCTGGAGTCACAAAATATTGTGATGCTAAATTTTGGGAAAGCTGTAATATGTATGCTTCAGTGCAGTTAAAATCCCATACAGTTCAGCTGTACAGTATAGGTAGAGATTATACTTTGAGTGAACCTCTACAGCTAAAACCATCACTAAAACCTGTGGTCAGCATCAGATTTGGAACCATCTGTAAAAATAAATATATTTACATGTTCCATTGTATGCTATAAAAACACACCCTAATTCCTCATTATCCGCTGATGTACCTGCAGAATTTAACAACAGAACTTCCAAGCATCTTAACTCTAAAGCTAAAAGGTTTGGGGAAGCTGGAATGATTTCCACGGAAATTATAGTAACAATTTGTTTGCAACAGCAAAAGCCAATGAATGGGGTATTCATTGCATCCTAAATCATTAATGAAATACTAATGTCTGGCAGAGTAATTCAAGGGACGTCTCTCCTCCACCAATAAGTAAACTAGAAGTAGGACATGACGGAAAGACACCAGTTGCTAGATGAATAACACCATGGCAGACAGAATGTAATATTTTTAGGTGGTTGAGGGTAGTTGAAGACTATAATTTGCATCCATATGAAAGCTTTGATGTGATTAAGGCTGTATGGAGCTTCAGTAATATGTTCCTATTAGGTCCCTAGTTATTATGGGACAAAACTTCCAGAATGTGCATAGGCTCTCGACATTTAGTTGTGATATACTTCAGGTCAGGGACCCAAGTTAATTTATCATCAAAGATTAGGCCTAGAAAAGGTGCTTGCTCTATGACCATACAGGTAAAGGTCTGGGTCTGGATGAACGCCCTGAATACTGTACTGCAAAAACGAATACTGTATTGGTAGTCTTATGCACAGAGACTCTGAAACCTTGCTTCTCAGCCAGCCCACAATTTTATTTGTGTTAATTGCAGCCTTTCTTTTTGCTACTGCCATCCATTAGGCAACAAAGGATATTGATAGGTCATCTACAAACAGTATACTCAAGCCCTCACTTGGAATGAGTGCTACTATGCCATTTATGGCAAGAGCAAAGAGTGTAACTAAGCACACTACCCTCAAACACCTTCCTAACATCTTTTATCAGATACAGTAGTGTGTTATCAACTTTCACCTGAAAATATCTAGTGGATAAAAAACTTTCAGAAACAAATGCATTTCTCCTTGCAGACCAATATACAATATATCTCCAAACAGTGTCATATGCTTTATCTATATGAGAAAAAACAAACATATAATTTTTTGTTGTCAGTTGCTTAAAGGGAAATTGACTAACATCCTCAAGAGATTAAAGAGATAAAGTCTCTCTCTCTCTCTCTCTCTCTCTCTCTCTCTCTCTCTCTCTCTCTCTCTCTCTCTCTCTCTCTCTCTCTCTCTCTCCTGCCTGTGCCAGCTCAAGGGTTAGAAGTATGTATGTATATATTTTTAAGGGTACTAATGTTTAAGATGACTTTGAAATTATATTAATAATATAATTTCAAAGATTAATACAATAATACAATAATAATTTAAGATATATTTGATGTAGGATGATACTTTAAGTACACATTTGGTATTTGAGCTTTCAAGATAGGCAGTTATAAGCATTTTTAGAAGGGGGGTTCTAAGTATAGTATTCGTGGGGGTCTGGAACGCATCCCCCGCGAATATGGGGGTTTATAGCCAGAAAACAATTCATAAATTGCCAGTGTTATGGCCTAATGAAAAGGCGTAACATACAGCAACTTACTTTTATAATGGAATGTTGTAACATCCGAGAATTACTTTTAAGGCAAAACTATTATCGGCGCTGCCAGAAGCCTAACCGGTAAAAAAACCATAAATGCAAATTGCGTCGTTTACCAGCGGCTTGTTGATGACTCTGAATCAACATAAACAAAAAATAAGAAAAACTCATCCTGTAAGATTTCAGCTTGAAGGCTACAATATACATGTCCCGATGGTTGATTTAAAGAATCCTCAATATACATGTCCTGATGGTTGATTAAAAGAATCCTCTATCGGAATCTGGTAAAATAACCGGAAAATAATGAATAAAGCTGCTGCCAGACCAGGTGCTGCCACCACGGACAGCAGGAAACAAATGAGGATTGTCTGCTAGGTTGTTCCAATATTCCATTCGTGGGACGGGCTGATCACCTACACAAACTATACTGAAGCACTACCAGTGAAATTTTGAATCTAAGCTCCTGTTTGAGTGGAAATTATAGCTGTATATAATTACTTGGGAATTACTTATATAAAATTTAGGTTTTAAATGGAGGAATGAACTAAAAGTTGTGAGCCTTCCACTAAAGTGACATAACTAGAGTTTAGCAATCTTGAATAAATGCTTAACACCTACTTATAAAATGATTTGAAAAATAGGAAAAAATTTTCAGTCATACAACTGTCATTATTTCTACAAAATTTAGCAAAACCACTAATGAGAACTATTCAATGAAAATAGTATCTCATACTGTAATATCTTTTAAGATACTTATTCAATATTACGAGTACTACATCAACAAAAGATATAGCAAATTATAAATCATAACACTACAATCTTACTTTTTCACACAAAGAAACTACAATTTTAATTTCAAAGAGACATTTAAACCACATGAAACTCTGTCCATACAAAACCATTAATCATAAAATGCCTTACAGCTGTATTACAGACCTCAGCTGCACCAACAGTTCATTGTTTCTAAGATTCATTTAAGTTAATAAGTCATACCTGTGTTGCCATAATGAAAACTCTCATCTTGCTTGCATTAATCCAATGAAGTCGTCCCAGCATTGTCAAGGATGCTAATACCCACCAAGAGTAACAGACATCAGGTAATTTTTCTGGCCTCCCATTCAGACCTCCAGAAGGCAACTGACGTTCACATAACCACCATCCTAGGAGATCCCCATTTACTCTATGTAGCTGACCTACATTTAGAAAAAACAGAATCAATGTGTAATACTAGTTGTGACTTGCTAGATTCACTACTGGGCTTTATTTATATTTACAAATACCTTAAAAATATTTATTTATCCATATCTACTGAAAGGTACACAGTGAAATGCCTATATGTGCAAAAAAAATCAAAAGGGTTCATTTCACATACATTTTTAAACTTTATGCTTTGGAACAAAAAAGAACAGCCTTACGTAGCCATACTCTCAGTTGGTAATGAGTGAACTGAGCATATTTAGCTTAATCAAAGATGTGGCCAACCTGCGAGTTGAAAAATTTTCACAAGTTGGATATGACTCCTCCACAACTTTCACAACCTCACCTAATTCCATAAAAAGTTTTGCTATATTTTAAACTGATGCATCATCTGCAACCATCAGACGAGAGGAAGAGTGAACCTCAGGACTATACATATAAAAGTTGAGTTACAAGAAAAAACAGGTTTTGACATAGGAAAAACCTATTTTTGGTAGTCGCTGTTGAGTCCTCAGGGAGTTACCTTCCATGGTCTGCCAGAGCTCTACGGTGACCGAACTAATATCAAAGAATTCTCTTCTAGTTGGTCTTTTTGGCCAGGCATTGTGTTGTAATGATTAACATTATAACTCATGATGGAGTACAGTATATAATGGACTTAAAGATAAGAGGGCACTTTCCCTTATCTTCAGCGAAGCTGAACCCAGTTTTTCCAACGTCAAAAGAACCTGCAAGAAAGAGAAGTGACTACTGCGCATGCGCATCTGCCCTCTTGTTTACAACCCGGCCATTAAAGACCAAGGGGCCATTACTCTCTGTTGGTCAATGCAGGATGATCCCTTGCCCAAATCCTATGCCTTTCCGTCAGGGAAGTGGGAGGGTTTTGAGGACTCAACAGCAACTACCAAAATTAGGTTTTTCCTACGTCAAAACCTGTTTTTTGATGGTGTAGTTACTTGCTTCGTCCTCAAGGAGCTTTTCAAACTTTTTAATCGGAACATCCCAAAGGAAAAAACATTTCTGGTCCGAGGTCAAGCCACAGATTTCAAGTCCCTTGCTTTATTCCAAATACTCTTCAGGTTTTGGTACCAAGGAACAAGAAACTATACGTGAACTTATGTTTTAGGATGTGGCTTACCTAAGCATGCTGGGTTTGGTTGCAGTAATGTCTCCCTTCTCCCAGAGATAGTTAGCATACTCATCGTCAATAAGACCCCTGATTTGTTGCTGTAGCACCTAGGGGTTAAAACTAACCATGCCACCTACTGATACACAGTGTAGTCAAGTTTGTTCGAGCATGTGGCAATAATTTAACTGATGACCGCCTCGTACATTTGGAGACTTCTTCGAAAGAGACATTTCTGATGAAGGCCAATGACGTACTTACTTTCCTAACATTATGTGACATAGGAAAGGAGTGTGGATTTGCCTTTTTAATGAGAAACACTAGGAGTTTGTGATTCTAGTACGTGGCGAACAGGTCCACTTTTGGTTGTGGAACCATGCAGGCTACTGTTTGAAAAGAGTGGTTGCCCAACATCCACTCTGTTGAAGCTGTTGTTTTCCTTGATAGAGAGTCTGCTATTACAATGAGACCCCTGTCAGGTGAATTGCAGACATGTGCCACTTCCTTGCTTGCACCATCTGAAGGATGGCTAGCATTACCATACTGAGAGGACGTGAACGTGATCCCGACCTCTTGATGTAGGATACTGTAGTTATGTTGTCTCTTTCTTCTGGAGGTTTGAGTTTTTTGAGAGACAAAAAGACAGCTATCAGCTCCAGGAAATGGATATAAAAATTCCTCAGAGTAGCTGATCACCTCCCTGCCACCTGACAATCCTCCCAACCTGTCAACAAGGCATCTGTGTGTATTGTCACTTTTGCCAGAGATTCCTTCTGGATCCAAGGCAGAAGTATCTCCCCAACTCTTAATCCTTTGATGAGGTCGGTCTCACATCTTTTTTCTTGCACGAGAGAGCCAGAATTTGTTCACATTTTTAGTTGCAATCTAAGTACTGGATCTATTACTGATGCGAACTGCAGCAGGCCCATCATACGTTAAGATTGCCATCTGGAAACTCTGGGCTGTGCAAGGAACCTTTTGAGGACTTGCCTTATTCTGTTTTGAGTATGATGGGGAGAGACAACAGGCCGTGAAGAGTATCCCAACACAGTCCCAACCATTCAAAGTGTCTGCTGGGCGTGAAGTAGGATGTTTCAAATTTATTACAAAACCTTTTGACTGTAGTCTGTTGACCATTGCTCTTAGGCTTTTCAAGCACTCTTTTCTTGTGGGCCCCCAGATCTTTTTATTTGAGTTCTTGAACGAATACTGTTGCTAATTTTGTACAATATTCTTTAGGCAATGTTTAGTTCAAAGGGCATGACTTTGAATCTACATATCTTTTCCTATCCGGAACCTTAGGAAGGGGCGGAAGGGAACAGCTATAGGGATGTGCCAGTATGCATCTTTCAGAGCTATAGAAACTGTCTACAACAGTAATTATCTGAAACTTTTGGCAAACAATGCGCTTGTTCAATGTTGATTGGTTGAGGATCACTCTTCTTTTGGAGGAATCCTTTTTGAGGACATTGAAGAGACATACTTGGTGGCGAATATATGCATGTTTCTCTATGGGCCCCATTAACAGGGCCTTTCTGCACTTATAAATAATGCTGTCCCTCCCCACAGGGAAAACTTCCATTATCTGTGATGTTGTCGAAGCCAACCCCCAACCAATATAATTCCTCTTGGTATCTGCCTCCTCCTCTGCCTTTGCCTTTGATAGACATTCCAGGTGTTGCTTTTCCTTTTTCCCCATATAAGGTGGTTTTTGGACCTTGTGAAAAAGGACATCCTTGCTGTTGTTGTTGTCCCTTTGTAGAGAATTGTCTCTTAAGACCACCTACCTGTTTTTTGAGGAAAACTTTTGGGGGTGACTGAAGGCTTATATGATTTTTTATCAAAGTGAGCCTTTTTTGGGGTTGGGTAAAGAGAAATTTTGGGTTCTTTGTTTCCTGAATTCCCCTCCCCAGAAGAGTATACACTGTACAATTCTGTTGGCGGGTATGCTTGTTGAGTTGAGCCACAACAGACTCCTCAAACAGGTCCTTACAGAAGGGGTTAGAATGTAATAATGCAGTGACACTGGAGAGTGATTTGATGGAGCTCTCCAATGCTTCCATTAGTGCTTTTATGCACCATTCTAGGAAGTCACAGAGTGCTTCCCATCGGGTTTGTATAAGACTTTTGGCCTCAACAGCAAAAATTATCCTGGGATCTTCTGGAACCTTTAAGGTGGCAACTTCCAGCGAGGTGGTAGAGGTTATAATACTAAGGAGTCAGAGCCTAGTATAAAATTCTGACAAGGCTGTCCCCTCTCAGTCGTCTCATAGGGGTCCCAAACTCCTGAGCAGTTATATCTAAAGGGAGCTTTTTCCTCTCAAAAGGAAGTTGCAGCATTGCCCATTCCTTGGTGGAATTTCCAGAAACTGGGATGACTGTGGCAGATGGCTTTTTCTGAACTTGTCCCTGTGTCAGCCGGTGAAATATCCATCCAGCACATATTTCTAGGTAAATTCATTGCTAAATATACCAGAGAAAAAAGCTGTCAGGAATGCTGGGGTTACTACCCCCAGATCGATCATCTATAATAAAATAGACGTCGGTATAGGTCAGGGTGAGTGATTGTTGTCACTGCCACAGGACCGCACTCTGAAGATATCCCAATGACAAAACCCCGGAATGTGGGGAGCTGATCCAGCACCCACACTCACCCGCCCGCCAACCAACGACCCCAGCGCCATCTGAACTCATTCCATACTAGCACGTGCTTAATTTAGAAAGCTTTTTCTTGTGCTGCCCCTTTTTTGTCCAAATTTGGATTAATTTCATCATGTCGTCAAGCAATTTCACTGTGTCTAAGTTAAGTACCATCTTCTTGTGGGGTTTTTACTACTTGTGAGGCTCTTATAGGCCCGTAAATTAATATTTACAGGGTCATATATCGGACGCTCCCCGGCGTTCGCCGCCTCAGCCATGATGACCTTGAAGCACACTCTTACAGCTGGTTTCTGCAAGGGTTTCTCTCGGTCGCTTACATTTTTATTCATGTTTTATAATTCCCCTTCAAGAAGTTCCCTTTGGAGGCGTTTATCTGTCAGGCGGGTCCTGGTACCTTGATTAGCGTTATTCCTTACGGAGGCTTCCTCCCCTTATTTTGGTTCTTGCAGTTGATTCATAGCGTATACCAGGCTCTTGTTCGAGTAGATTCCCTCTCCAGGGTGGTGCTTTCTTTTGTCAGTTTTCTGATTTATAGTGTATTGGATGACATTGACAATTTGGTTTTATTATGATCCGGGCTCGGCGTCAGGTGCAGTCTAATGGCTGCCTACTTCCTGTTCGCCTCGCTCAGTTAGGCTATACGCTTAGCACAAGTCCTTATATTTTTGTATATTTATTCATATGACGGGTACTTATATGCTTACTGGTTAACTTTAACGATATTTATCAGAAATTGGGGATCCTAGCCTAGCCCTCTCGCTCCAATCGGTGGGTTAGGCTATTCAGGTTAGGTTTTTGCATTGTCTTAGCTCCCATCTCTCCCGACTATGTCGCTTGAGCAGGGGAGGGAGGGGTAGGCTGGTCGAGGGAGTTCCTGTTTGTTGTTCCATCCGCCTTACCGCTTGTTTTTGGGTTTGCTGGAGTATCTGAAACCCCTGTTCCCTCCTCCCTCTGGTGAGGGAGAGAGAGAAGAAAAACAATGTGGGGAATCTTCTTCATGCATTGCCCTTCTACCCTATGGGTTGGTTGTTGGTTGGACTAGGTTACAGGAATTTCTCTCCCTTTCAGCCCTCTCCCTCTTCTTTCTCTCCTCCCTTATTGTCTGGGCTGCGCCTTCAAGGGGAGGGTGAGAGTTTGGTGATTGCCTTAGAATAGTGCTGTTACCCTATCCTTCCCTAGTACTTTGGTGAGTGTCATGAGTCTCCCTACAAATAGGTAGTCGATACGTCCGTTTCGGCGCCCCGTGGGGAGTTACAGTCAGTGTATGGGGGTATCCCCCGTCCTGTTAAAAATAAAACTCGGTCCCACCTTCCAAGTACTGTACAAACCTTCTTCCCCCCCCGTCTTGCCAGTGGTATGTCATCTCCTCGCGTGCGGGACGTCGGTCTCTTCGATTGTCACCCCGAGGGGGACTGGTCTGGTTCCCAGTCGAGAGTCACCCACCCTCCTGGGCCCCGTCCTGGTGTCATCCGCTTGGCTAGTGTTTCGTTGGTTCGCTCTCCTGTGGATCGAGCGGAACTCCCATCACTTTCAGGGTTCAAACACTTGCTCGCTAATTCCGCTCCGCCGTCCCCGGCCCTCCCGTTGCCTTTGTACCGGTTACCGCTCTGGTGGTTTTGGTCTTCAGCGGGTTGGCTTTAGTCACACCTAACTCTCTAGCTGCGTAATGACTGGTGGTAATGATTTACCCCGCCTTCCCCGCTGTAATCAAGTGTCAGAGGTACGGGATCCCGGAGGGGTCTGCGCCGGAACACGGCGACCTACAGTGTACTGTTATCCTGTATTGTTAACCAGTTACTTTGTGCCGTTATAATTTATGCATGATCCTAGATTAAGATCCTACTCCGTTGACCGGCGTTCCTTAATTTAGTATATATCATGTTTTGCTCTAGTTTATTACCCCACCGGAATGCTTCGGTGGATCCGGTATAAACTAAGGCCTGCTGCCGGCTCCGCAGTATTTATTCTTTAAGTAGATTCACAATTAAGAGTTGCATGATCCTAGATTAAGGTCCTGCTCTGCCGAACTATCTCCGGCGCTCCTTGATTTAGTGTGGTCATGTTTTGCTCTAATTTATCGTCCCGCCGGAATGCTCCGGCGGGTCCGGTATAAATTATTTAACATACTCCAATACCTACTATAGTTTAAGGTCCCTTAAATTAGTAGGTTCATATACCGTTTTACACTTACAGACTGTGCGTTGTGAGGAGCCCGGGTGCTCTGCAGTGCTGCACCAGCCCTATGGGCATGTCGTCTGTCGCTCCCATGCGGGCTGTGCAGTCCGGCTTGATGACCCATATCGTGTGGCATCGTTGGCACCCGGACGGTTGTGAGGTTTGACTTTAGCTTACCTGGTATCTTTGTTTTATTTACGTTAGGGCTTAATATATGGCCAGGACGAGTCGGTAAGCTTATAGTTACTGCCTTTAGTTTACCTGGTATCCTCACTTGTTTTATTTACGTTATGGGAATAATAATATATGAAAACTTATATATTTACTCTCAATGCACCAGAGCATTAAAAGTAAGGTTTTCGATTTTTGACGATCCCCTCTCTTCCAGGCCGAAACCGGGACCGCCTGTATATCTCTCACCAAACGCTTCCTCGGCTAGTGAACGCGCCTTGGGTTCTCTTCGAGCCTGGGTGGCTGGGTTTGGGAGAAATGTTCCGTCGGGGAAGCCGTATGTTCTCGACGAGAACATCCGGAACCTACTCTACCCTGGCGCCCGGATCTCAGCGGCTGTACCAGCAGAAGTCGCTGCTCCTGTCATCGAGCAGATCCGGGTAGAAACCCAGCCTCTCCAGGACGAAAGTCTCTACGCGGCGGTGTCGGAGGAAGTAGCGGCCATAGATCTCGACCTGGAGCCTATGAATACGGAACAGGACCAGGAGGTAGGTGGGGAGGTAAGTGAGGCAGTGGGGCGGGCCCCTTTTTGATTCCCCTTCCACCGCCTTTTTCAGGGATTTCATAAGTCTTCTCTGAGGGACGGTGCGCAATCCACTGTCCCCAAGCTGAAGAAGACTTGGAAGGCAAAGGGCTATAAGTCCGCGACTTCCCGCAAGACAACCCCTTCCCTCCGGTGAAGCCACGGGATGCTAGTCCGGTGGCTTCCGCAGGCAAGGCCACTCCCTCAGCTAAGGGTGCGAGTTCGAGAGCAGCTAAGGCTAGCCCTCCTCGCCAGCCTGCCTTTGACCCGGAGGCGTTTGCAGGGATGCTCTTGCAAAGATTTTCCACGGAGGTTGATGCTAAGCTGAGCAAGCTTATGGAGAGGCTGCAGAGCCAGGAGACTATGCTCTCCGGGTTCATGCGCTCTGGTGGGTCCGCTGTGCATTATCCCATTCCGGATGCCTCCGCCCTCCCTCCATTTGACAAGGGAAATCCATGGCATTTTGCCCTTCATGCTCCCCGGCATGAAGATACCCTAACGATCGAGGGTCTAGGCACGCGCAGACTCGAGGAGTTGGAATTCTTTCCTCCTGATCTGCTGCCCCCCTACCCAGGCTTCGCCAGGCTGACGGAGGAAGCTTGGGTAAGGTCGGATAAGGTCCCGAAGGAGACAGTGATCTTCCCAAGGGACCAGGCGCAGTCTACCTTGATGCGCACCTTTAATGAGTGGCAGGCGGAGAACACGAAGTTGACCCCCTTCAAGGGCAACTTCACGATGTTCTCCTTGGGGGACAGGATCCCGACCCCCTGCATGACTAAGGTAGCCCTCGCGACGGCCCAGGCATGCTCGGAGGGTAAGCCGTTGCCTCAGCTCCGGGAGACTGATCCCACCTCTCTGATCTTCCCCGGAGACGATGAATTTTGGAAGGATGCCCCGGCCACTTTACTTCGGGTAAGCTGGACCCGGAGTGTGCATCCAACTTATTCAGCGAACAGCTTCCCAAATTGCCAGAAGCTCTCCTGAAAGCAGAGTTTGAGGCTAGGTGTCGGCTGAGCCGATCACTGAACTCACTGTGCCTGGCGGAAGCAACCGCTGTGACGTTCATGAGGAGCAACTCTTCCAAGTCCTAACGAAGTCCCTATTGGCGGGATTTCAGGCGGACTTGTTTGACTTTATGGTAGCGGATGAATTGCCGCAAATACATCTTCACCGACACTTACCATCAGACATGAGCCTAATAAGCTCATGAAAAGTTACTTCTGGGCGGCTAATATCTTCCCGGAAGAAGAAGTCAACAATGTCCTGGCGGAGGCAACCAGGGCAAATCAGAGTCTGCGCTCCCGCTGGGGTATCCCCGCCTTTAAGCGGAAGACCCCCGAGTCCGTCGGCCCTCAGAGTAGACCTGGTAAGAGATACAGGAGGCACAGGAGACAACACCAGCAGGCTGTTGTCCAGGCTGTTGTCCTGTCTCTCGACAGTTTGCCAGCCTTCTACCTCGAAGGCCCAACCCCAACAGTTCGTGCTGGTGCAGCCAGCTCAGCACTCTCTTGCCGCTCCTTCCTTCGTAACGTCTCCTGTATTTAACCCTTCCTATGAGGGCCAGGGGTCGTTTCGGGGTCTTAACAGGAGCGCAAGGGGTACTAGAGCGAGAGCCACCTTCAGAGGCAAGGCTGCCTTGCAATCCCTCTCCCTGGGAAGAGGAGGCCGCGGTAGAGGAGGCAAGCCTGCACCCTCCCAGTGAGAACAATCAGGTGGGCGGCAGACTTTATCTGTTCAGGGACCGTGGACCTTCAGTCCATGGGCCCACAGTATAGTCTCCAAAGGTTTGGGCTGGAGCTGGATCAAGGGACCTCCCCCTTTGATCAGATTTCATCAACCGTCCTTCCAAAGCTCTGCGGGACTTTGCTACGGAATTACTCCTAAAGAGGGCCATAAAGAAAGTGAGACACCTGAAATTTCAAGGCAGGCTGTTCAGTGTTCCCAAGAAAGACTCCAGTCAACAAAGAGTAATCCTGGATCTGTCGCGTCTCAATCTTTATATACAATGCGACAAATTTCGCATGCTTACAATCGCGCAGGTGCGGACTCTACTTCCTCGTGGAGCCGTCACCACCTCTATAGATCTTTCAGACGCATATTATCACGTCCCGATTGCGCGAACTTCTCTCCTTCCTAGGTTTCAGACTGGGGAAACAGGCCTACTCGTTCCGGGTCATGCCATTCGGGCTCAACATAGCACCCAGAATCTTTACGGCTGGCGGAAACGGTAGTCAACAGTTACGGTCCCAGGGATATCGCTGTCGCATACCTGGACGATTGGATAATTTGGGCATCCAACGCCGAGGAGTGCCGGAGAGCTACAGCCATAGTGATCGAGTTTCTGGAATCCTTAGGCTTTCAGATAAACAGGGCTAAGTCCCGCCTAACTCCGAGGCTCGATTTCAGTGGCTAGGTATCCAGTGGGACCTGGTCTCGCACAAACTGTCTATTCCACCAGCCAAACGAAGGGAGATAGCCAAAGCCACCAGGCAATTCCTCAAAAACAGGAAAGCCTCTCGCAGAACGCAAGAAAGAATCTTGGGTTCTCTTCAGTTCGCATCTGTAACAGACCTGCTCCTAAAAGCAAAGCTGAAAGACATAAACAGAGTGTGGCGAAGACGAGCCAATATCAAACTCAGGGACAAGGTGTCATTAGTTCCTCAAGTGCTAAGGAAAAGACTCCGGCCGTGGTCCACAGTCAAGGGTCTCTCAAAGTCAGTTCCCCTTCAATTCCCCCCTCCAGCTCTAATAATCCACACAGACGCTTCGTTAAGCGGCTGGGGAGGATACTCACCAAAAGAAAAGGTACAGGGTACATGGTCCACAATGTTCCGTCAGTTCCATATAAACATTTTGGAAGCGATGGCAGTATTTCTAACCCTGAAAAAACTTCGCCCCACCAACCAGGTTCATATCAGGCTGGTGTTGGACAGCGCGGTAGTAGTACATTGCATAAACAGAGGGGGTTCCAAATCAAGCCGGATAAACCAAGTGATGATAGCCATCTTCTCACTAGCGGAGAAACACGGCTGGCACCTGTCAGCTACCCATCTAGCAGGAGTCCGGAATGTTATTGCAGACTCCCTGTCCAGAACAACTCCGCTGGAGTCAGAATGGTCCCTGGACAAGGCTTCTTTCGAATGGATCCGCCGTCAGGTTCCGGGCCTTCAGGTGGACTTGTTTGCCACGGAGAGCAATCACAAACTCCCTTGTTATGTTGCTCCCAACCTGGACCCTCAAGCTCACGCCACGGATGCAATGTCCATAGACTGGAACAATTGGCAGAAAATATATCTGTTTCCGCCCAATAAACCTACTGATGAAGGTGTTGCACAAGCTCAGGTCATTCAAGGCCAAGTGGCCTTGGTAGCTCCCAACTGGCCAAGAGCAATTGGTTCCCTCTTCTTCTGGAGCTCAAGTTACGGTGTCATCAGATACCCAAGCCACAGCTGACTCAAATAGTGCAAACAAGGACTGTGTCAGCTTCCTCAAAAATTCTGAATGCCCTGGCTTTATGGACTTTATGAAATTCGCCGCTCAGAGAGGGGCAGATATTGATCCCATTAATACTCTGTTTCTTGAATCAGATAAAAGAGATTCTACCCTCAGACAGTATGATTCAGCAGTTAAAAGGTTGGCATCCTTTTCAAAGGCATCTGAAGCCCAAATCATGACCGCCAATTTGGCAATATCATTCTTTAGGTCACTGTTTGAAAAGGGTCTGGCTCCGGCCACCATAACCACAGCAAAATCAGCTTTGAAAAAGGTGTTTTTGCATGGCTTTAAGATTGATTTAACAGATTCATACTTTTCGTCCATTCCTAGAGCATGCGCTCGTTTGAGACCAGTGACCTGGCCACATACGGTTTCCTGGTTTCTTAATGATGTTCTAAAATTAGCCTCAGAAATTAATAACGATCAATGTTCTTATTTGAATCTGTTAAGGAAGACCTTGTTCCTAATTAGTCTAGCTTCAGGTGCCAGAATTTCAGAACTGTCTGCTCTCTCTAGAGGTGTCAATCACGTAGATTTCCTCCCGTCAGGAGAAGTTCTGCTTTCCCAGATCAAAGATTCTTAGCAAAAACAAAGACCCTCAGGATAGGTGGTCCCCTGGAAGGTTGTCCCTCTTCCACAAGACCTGTCCTTATGCCCAGTCGCTACCTTGAGGGCCTACTTACAAAGAACTTCTCAGTGTTTGTCTGGTCCTCTTTTATCAGGGAAAAAGGTGGAACACTTTCTTTAAAGGCTATAAGACAACAAATCCTGTACTTTATTAAGCAAGCTAACCCGGATTCAGTCCCTAAGGTTCATGATATCCGAGCGGTGGCTACCTCTACTAATTATTTTCATAATATGAATTTCGCTGAGCTGAAGAAGTACACGGGCTGCAAATCTCCATTAGTGTTTAAACGTACTATCTGAAATCACTGGAAGCTCTGAAATTCCCTGCGGTGGCTGTAGGAGCATTATCCCTCCACCTTAAATTAACCTTTAATCCCTATCCTTTCCCCCCCGCGCGTCTGCCTCATTTATTTGCCCTGCCATTTTCTCCTGGACCAGACTGTAAGGGGATAATCTTCTACAAATTATCAAACTACTTTGTTGGTAGTTATACTATACTATGTTGGTAGTTATACTTCGTTTTGGTTCAGGGATTTTCTGTTTACTCTTATTTTCAATACCTCATTCTAGCCTGTGCTTTCATACCATGCATACCATGAGTTCCTTGTTGTTAAATTGATTATATATATAAATTTTGTGAAATGAAGTGTTAAACATTTTAGCGCTGTGAAGGGTTTATTGTGAAGTAATATTAATTTTTGTGGATGGAAATATCATTAGTTATAATTTAACATATATCTGATTTTTATAAAATTTCTATTCCAGCCATTTGTTTTTTTATACTTCATCATTAACTCTTGAGCTGAAGTAGCCGTGCTGGTTTCTTCAACTGTCCCTTTGATCATCATTTCTTCGTGATCAGTAACATGTTGGAATTTCCCCAGTTAACTAGCAACAACTGAAATTATTTCTATTCCCAAGCCACATACGTTTGCTCATCATCTTGTCCGCAATATCCTGGTTAACTAACCAGCAAATTATTAATACACAGGTCCTGTATCTTTGGTGTTGGTCGAGTATATCTTTATTACTTTAATTTATTTTGAAATTACTTTAAAATTGTCATTATATAAAGGTCTTGTTATTTGTAATAATATTTATTATAATTTCTGACTTGTTTATTCTTTTGACCTCATTAGGATTGTGGTGTTTCTACTTGTTATTTAAGATACATCTAAAGATACACTTAATCTATCATTGTATCTATCATAAATGGTTGCTCATTAAACGAACCAAGGGCCATATTTCAAAAGCAATCCATTGACACAGACATGCCTCACAGCCTGGCTCCTAATATTATAATGTACAATCTTGCGGTGTTAGTTTTTAAGTGTGTGATATGTTATACTCACTGTGATTTAGTTTCAAGGCCGGAGGTACCCTTATAAGTTTTGTCATTTATTTAGTATCAGTACCTCTCCACTATAGTATTAATGATGTACATAGTTGATTCTCATGTCCTTTATTATAGTATAAATTATATCCCTAGTCATAACTCAGTTGTTCTGCTATACCTATAGTATTCAATTATATTTTGGGGATAATTAAAACTATTTTTAATAATGGTGTTTTTATACATGATCACCTAAATGTTTGTCACTTTTAGACTTTCACCAAGACTTGGTATGATTCTCTGTTATGATTTCACCGGCTGACACAGGGACGAGCTCAGAAAAGGGATTTTGACAAAGGAAAAATCTATTTCTGAGGGAGGCCCTGTGTCACCTGGTGACCCCCCCCAGGATCTAGGTTTCCCTCCCCGAGTAGGCATACCAAGCTTGTGGGGGTGCTAGCCTGGAATGAGTTCAGATGGCGCTGGGGTCGTCGGTTGGCGGGCGGGTGAGTGTGGGCGCTGGATCAGCTCCCACATTCCGGGTTTTGTCATTGGGATATCTTCAGAGTGCGGTCCTGTGGCAGTGACAACAATCACTCACCCTTAACTATACCGACGTCTATTTTATCATAGATGATCGATCTGGGGGTAGTAACCCCAGCATTCCTGATAGCTTTTTTCTTTGGTATATTTAGCAATGAATTTACCTAGAAATATGTGCTGGATGGATATTTCACCGGGTGACACAGGGCCTCCCTCAGAAATAGATTTTTCCTTTGTCAAAATCCCTTAATTCTCCCATTGTCTCTTGTTTTTAGTCACTACAAATTCTGAAAATCCATCTTCACATGATTAATAATTTTGAAAGTGAAGGGACAAAAGGCTGGGGCTACTTGGTTAGCAACTTGGGTCTTATTCAAAATGGAGGTAGAGATCCATTTTTTGTTGACCTGGTAAAGGGTGATTTACCAATTCCTTGGTGGAATTTCCCTAAACTGGGATGACCGTGGCAGATGATTTTAATTCTGCCACTGTCTCTTGTTTTTAGTCACTACAAGTTCTAAAAATCTGTCTTCACATGATTAATATTTTTGAAAGTGAAGGGACAGAAGGCTGGGGCCACTTGGTGAGCAACTTGGGTCTTATTCAAGATTGAAGTAGAGATCCATTTTTCATTGACCTGGTAAAGGGTGATTTCTGTAACTTTTAATGCTATAGACACAGGTAAAAAAACCGTTTCTGTTAGTGGTTTCTCCATGTATGGTGAAGATGGTACCAGGTGCCATTCTGTATTAGGGAATGCTGCTGTTTGTAAATTCTACATGTACAACTTCGATCATAGTTTTTATATCATTAATTACATACTTGCCACCAGGAGAAAATGCACACTCATGCATCTCGCCAAGGATCATCAGTTTCATCAGGGGCGAGTATTGGAGCCATATTATGTTCTGATCTAAGGTTCTGTATTCCGAACTGACCATTTTGTTGTTTCCAGTCAGAATTCTAACATTAGACCTTGTTTGGGCAGCATTTGTATCCACATTCACTTTTTGGTTACAGGATGTAGTACTTTTACACTTTGGGGTGTACATAACTGACTTACTTTCCTTTTCGGAATCATGCTTCATGTCCCTTACATATTGCCGTTCTGTGGCAAGGACATCTTTGATGGTACTCAATTTCCTTATGGAACTGACCAAATGCCACAAACTGTGTATCCCTTTTGGGGGAGCTTGCACAATCTAACTGAGCTTCAGCAACTGAACTGTAATTGCCTGTTAATCAAGGGGCAAAAGTCCTGGGCAAGTTACTATACCCTTCCAAAAATGTAGTAATTTCAGTCTGAGTTAGGTAGATCCCAGTATCCTTTTTGGGGGAAATATCCTATTCAGCAACAATAGCTGCATGAGGAATAGAATTCCTTCTGGAAGGTTTCTCCCATGGCTAGCTAAAATTTGTGTCCCTGAGCCTTCTGGGTTCAGCAGGGCCATTTCAATGGCAATATCCACTTCATATTCTTTAACCCTTAAACGTCGAGCCTCTATTTACAAAAGTGTCTGCCGTATGCCGGCGCGGTTTGAGAGTTAGCGCCGAAGTGGAAAGAAAGTTTTTTTTTTAAAAATCACAGCACACTTAGTTTTTAAGATTAAGAGTTCATTTTTGGCTCCTTTTTTTGTCATTGGGTACATAATCCTAGGACACAGGCTACAGACAACATCCACTATTAATTTAGCCTAAACTATTCTCACTTCCTGCCTAGGTTATTGTAGACATCGTATAATCTGAAAGGATTTTCCATACAGTATTAATAATAAGTTGTGGAACATTTCTTTTAGTTGAAACACTTAGTTAGAATTTAAAACAATTTTCGCTTTACAAAACTTGGTAGCAATCAACGCTTTACGAAACTAGGTAGCAATCAACAAGCCGGGTTGCGGCTTTTAAAAGGAAATTATCAATTCCAAAAGTTTAAAACTAAAACTTTTAACAGGGACTTAATATTAAGCACTTATCTTGTTATTTTTTATGTTTCCATGATCCTCAATAATGAAAGCGGAGAAAAAGTAGAATTTTTTTGGAGCGCTGGTATCAGTGTGAACCGTTCGCTATAGACCAAAGAGAGTTAATGGCTCCTTGGTCTTTAACGGCCCGGTTGTAATCAAGAGGGCGGATGCGCATGCGCAATAGTCACTTCTCTTTCTTGCAGCTTCTTCTGATGTTGGAAAAACTGGGTTCAGCTTCGCTGAAGATAAGGGAAAGTGCCCTCTTATCTTTGAGTCCATTACATACTCCATCACGTGTTATACAGTAATGTTAATCATTACAACACAATACCTGGCCAAAAAGACCAACTAGAAGAGAATTCTTTGATATTAGTTTGGTCACCATGGAGCTCTGGTAGACCATGGAAGGTAACTCCTTGAGGATGAAACAAGTGACTACGCTATAAAAAAACTGAGTAAAAATTTACAGTATTTTGCTTGTACACAAGCCAAACCTTGCTTAAGTACCAGCTTGGCAAATCATTACTTACACAGAAGCTTTGGGGCCTGACTGGAACCTAGCAGGCTGGTAAAATAAAAGGGAGTGTTTCTGTGAGGAAGAGTAGGGCAAAACCAATTTCCACATACCTACCAAAAGAACCTTGTAGAAAAGAGTACTGTAAGGCTGTGTATTTGATGAAATGATGAAACTAGGAACGGGAAAGGTGAATGGGCTAAATAATATCAGATTATCGTGCAGACAGAAAGATGCTACTGAGGCAGTAGAAGTGGGAGGTGAACAAGCATTTACAACTTCCTTTGTGTCTGATTTGGAATAAACATATAAATAGTTGCATGAAATTAAGTTACAACACAAATTCTCTGGAAAGTCTGTCAAGAGGCAAGGAAGGCCTTAATATGACTCTTTAGGGATACTAAGGGATGATGAGAATCATTGTCAGGAAAAAGCACCTGGGTAGCAAGCAAACAGAATGTTCACATGAACGGTCCAAAAACCTCTTGGGTTCAGGTTATCCCTTAAACGCCTACTGGACGTATCATACGTCGACTAAAATTGTCTGTTGGGTGCCAAGTGGGCGCATCCGTGCGTCGACTACAAAAATTTCAACCTTCGTCAACTTTGACTCGACCGAAATGGTCGAAAAATGCAATTGTAAGCTAAAACTCTTACATTCTAGTAATATTCAATCATGTACCTTCATTTTGCAACAAATTGGAAGTCTCTAGCACAATATTTCGATTTATGGTGAATTTTTTGAAAAAACTTTTTCTTACGCCCATGGTAACTCCTCGGCCGAAAATTTCAGAAATTCTTTCGTCATTTTGTCGTAATTTTTGCACTGTTCTATATTAGCCGTTACATAAAGTTTTATATATGAAAATGTGTGCAATTTCATGTAAAATACAGCAAAATACAACCCATGGTTGTAGCTTTTATCAGTTTGGAAATGTTTTCATATAAACCACGACAACTGCCAAAATTTCAACCTTCAGTCAACTTTGACTCGACCGAAATGGTCAAAAAACGCAATTGTAAGCTAAAACTCTTACATTCTAGTAATATTCAATCATTTACCTTCATTTTGCAACCAATTTGAAGTCTCTAGCACAATATTTCGATTTATGGTGAATTTTTGAAAAAACTTTTCCTTACATCCGCGCCAGAAATTCTTTTCAATCACGTTGTCGTAATGTTTGCACCGTTTTATATTAGTTGTTACATAAAGTTTTATATATGAAATGTGCGCAATTTCATGTAGAATACAACAGAAAATAACTCATGGTTGTAGCTTTTATCAGTTTTGAAATATTTTCATATAAACCACGATAACTGCCAAAATTTCAACCTTCGGTCAACTTTAACTCGACCGAAATGGTAAAAAAACGCAATTACAAGCTAAAACTCATACATTCTAGTAATATTCAATCATGTACCTTCATTTTGCAACAAACTGGAAGTCTCTAGCACAATATTTTGATTTATGGTGAATTTTTGAAAAAAAAAACTTTTTCCTTACGTCTGCGCGGTAACTCGGCCGAACATCTCTGAAATTCTTTCGTCACGATGTCGTAATGTTTGCATCGTTTTACATTAGTCGTTACATAAACTTTTATACATGAAAATGTGAGCAATTTCATGTAGAATACAACAAAAAATAGCTCATGGCTGTAGCTTTTATCAGTTTTGAAATATTTTCACATAAATCACGATAACTGCCAAAATTTCAACCTTCGGTCAACTTTAACTCGACCGAAATGGTAAAAAAAATGCAATTGTAAGCTAAAACTCTTACATTCTAGTAATATTCAATCGTTTACCTTCATTTTGCAATAAATTGAAAGTCTCTAGCACAATATTTCGATTTATGGTGAATTTTTGAAAAAAAACATTTTCCTTACGTCTGCGCGGTAACTCGGCCGAACATCTCAGAAATTCTTTCGTCACATTGTCGTAATATTTGCACCATTTTATATCAGTCGTTACATAAAGTTTTATATATGAAAATGTGCGCAATTTCATGTACAATACAACAGAAAATAACTCATGGTTGTAGCTTTTATCAGTTTTGAAATATTTTCATATAAATCACGATAAATAGAAAAAATTCTACTTTCGGTCAACTTTAACTCGACCGAAATGGTCGAAAACTGCAATTTTAAGCTAAAACACTTACAGTCTAGTAATATTCAATCAATTAGCTTCATTTTTCAACAAACGGGAAGTCTCTAGCACAATATTTTGATTTATGGTGAATTTTTGAAAAAACATTTTTTTACTTCTGCACGTTACGAATTCATGCATCATTTTGTGATAATATTTTCTCTGTGTTGCTTTGATCGTTTTACAATTTGTTATATACCAAAATCATCGCAATTTAGTGTACAATACAAAGAAAAACAAAATAACCCGTTCGCTTTAACCGTTTTGCTCACAGCGCGATTTGTATAAAATTATATATGAAAAATTTTTTTTGCGCTGTCATATATTTCAATATTTATATATGATAATGATATTTTTTTTCATTTCTGATGGTTGCATACTAAACTTCAGGCAATGACAAAAAAGGGAGCCAAAAATGAACTCTTAATCTTAAAAACTAAGCGTGCTGTGATTTTTTGATAAAAGCTTTTTTTCCTCTTCGGCACTAACTCACCGAACGCCGCCGGCATACGGGAGACGTTTTTGTAAATAGAGGCTCGGCGTTTAAGGGTTAAGTGTCTCATCATACCTCTGTGTTGGACATCATGGCTACAGGTATACTGTATAAGGAAACTAGTACCTAATGCCCAACTCTTCACAGTGTAACATTTCTTATTCTTTGCGTAAAGTTCATATACAGAATACTTATTTCCTAATCTGTTTCAGGATGTCTCAATATTTTGTCAATCCCATGCTATATGGGGATCATATATATTCAAGGCTCCACTTATGGAACTCTTTGGAGGATTACTTATAAAAAATTAGCCCAATTATTGCTATGCCTTTCTATACCTTGTAGCTTGAAAGATGGATGCCATGTTTACTCTTTGGATAACTCTGGAAGTTATGCCTTTATTCTGTTCATTTTCTTGAGATCTGTGTTAGACAAGATATAAAATGAACAGAAGAAAGGTATAACTTCCAGAGTATCCAAAGAGTAAACAAGGCATCCATCTTTCAAGCTACAAGGTATAGAAAGGCATGGCAATAACTGGGATATCTTTTTATATGAAACCCTCCAAAGAGTTCCACAAGTGCCTTGAATATGTATGATCCTCTTGTATATCATGGGATAGACAAAATATTCAAATATTGTGGAACAGAGCAGGAAATACTTATTCTGTCCATGAATTCTACATAAAGATTCAAATATGTTAAGCTACAAAGAGTTGGGAACCACCTACTTGTTTCCTTATATACCTGTAGCCATGGTGTCCTACAAAAGGTTGTGACAAGGGGGTTTTGAATAATTCATCTAAAGGTTCTGCTTGCTTGCTATCCAAGTGCCTTTTGTAAATTGGTTTGAGAGGCAAGTATCCCTATCCAGTGAAGAGACACCAGTATAAAGATCTGGGGTACATGTAGATGGGAAAACCATGAAGGAGGTTGCAGTCTTTATCCACCAAAATATTAACTAATTTCTCAAGAGAGAAAAGATCCCCCACCAGAGACTGGTCTTCTTTGACAGATATACAGTACTCCTTTTACAAAACAAGACTTGTGTGGAGGACTTTCTACTTACAGACAAGGCAGAAAGTTATTTTTCATAAGATCAATGAATGGGTATGGTAATGCGTATTTCCTATACGAATGTCATCTTTTGGCTCAAAAAGTTCAGTCTATCCCCTTTTCAGCCAAGAATTTATCAACCTGGATTGTCCCTAAGACTCCCAAGAATTGACATTAACCACACTGGAGACCTCTGAATAAATATGCCAAGGCCTATGAATCCTTGTTGCCAGCCTACACACACTGAAACAGAACCATTCCTGAGAGAATCTGTAGGCAATATAAATATGACAGGAGAGAGCTGGTGACAGACATCCTAAGAAAAAAAAAAAAAAACTGACAAAAGAAGTCAAGCATAATGCAAAAGCACAACAGCAGAAAAACTTTATAATGAATAGGACAGCTGGGAGTTGGAAGTGAGATGTGGTAGTTTTATCCCACTTAAGGAGATCTCCCACATCTTAAGGCAGTAGGATTCATATTAAATGTGTATCATGTTAGCAACCTGAATTAAACTTAAATCAATGTATATGTACTGTACTTCCTTCCACTACTGTATAAGGACTCTAAATATAAAAAAAAAAAAATACAGTACTGTAATCACAAAGACGACTACTAAAGGTGTACCTGTAACGAGAAATGCTGCACTGACAAATTAGGAGAGCCACTTGGTCATACCTGTAATTGAAAGAAAACCAAGACAGCAATATATTTGTCCAGCATGGCTTTCTGACCCAGGCCGAGTCCCGAATCCGCCATCAACATTTTGACATTTCATAACAAATTCTACGGCTTTGTCTATATTAACTGCATCCAGTCTTCTCTGAAAAGAAAACTGAAATAATCACACTATACAGTAATATACATGGTACATCATCACCACCTACTCAAATACTGGTACAGTATTTGCTTTTATGGCAGCATCACTAAATTTCAAATTTTTGAAAAGTAGATCTATCCAAATATAAGTTTTAAGCATAAGAACCAAAGTACCCTAACTTCAACAAAATGCTTGTGGCCTTATAGTATACATACAATACAAAGCCATTAATCATAAGATGCCTTATTCTGTGTAGAACTATC
Source organism: Macrobrachium rosenbergii (assembly GCF_040412425.1). NCBI lineage: Eukaryota > Metazoa > Arthropoda > Malacostraca > Decapoda > Palaemonidae > Macrobrachium > Macrobrachium rosenbergii. Next base: position 40,286,224 of record NC_089777.1, on the reverse strand, counting down.
CCAATCATGCCAACCTGCTTTACCTGAATGGAATGCTCCTCCTACTTCAGCTGGCACCCTCATCTCACCACCTCCTCATTTACCATATTTCCTATATTGTGCTCCTATAGTCTCAACAGGTTTGAGTGTAAGGGTGGAAAGGAAGTATAAAAACTTTTTATATTACAAAACATTACTTGTTCATCACAGCCAATTAATCAAGATGTGCCTGAATAGAAATTTAGGAGAGAGAACAAAGAGATGTGCTATGACAGAACATAGGTCTGATCCTAAGAAAAAAGAGACCAGAAGTCTCCTAGGAGAGGGGTGTGCTCATAGCTTTCATGTATAGTAAAACGGTGGTTTATACTCAGCATTATCATTATTAAGACAGTTTAACCAGACCAATGAGCTGACTATCAGCTCTCATAGGGCTGGCCTGAAGGATTTCAATGAAATGACAGGTCTAGGCTAGAAGCCTACCACTGGGACCAAATAGGTCATTCAATATAGTGATGAATGAATGAAAATGAAATTAAAAACTGCCCAAAGGTACACACTCTCATACTGGAACACACTCACATGATAAAGACATACATTCTCATGTTTCCATATATACTCACTAAAAAGGTATATTAAAATTTAAAATAAAATTTATTAACATTTTAAAATTTAGTTGTTTTGAAATTCATTAGACCCTTACGGGTTTTCATACTTCTATTACAGTATTTGCTTTTTATATTTTATCAATTAAATCACAGCTTCTCATGAACATTAAAATTGGTATTACTGAAAATGTAATAGATTCTGATAAAATTTCCTTCATTGATCTATTTCCAAAATATGATAATCGCTACAGGTTATACTTTGGATATTCACACAGTATATGCTTAACTGTTATCAACACTTTGCAATCTGGGTATTTGGGAGGAGGGCCACATGGACTGTTCATCAAGTGTCCATGTGTCAAATGAGTATGGCCTATTTGAAGAGACATCAGAATTACTTGTGTGTGTCTCTCTTTCTGATATGATGAACTCCATTTTCCAACACTGGATTTTATCTGTTTTAATTTATTATTTTCAGATTCTTCATTCCATATATTTTGCCATTTAGTTACAATGATTGTTTTTATATATTTTATCTGTTTTAATTTATTATTTTCAGGTTCTTCATTCCATATATTTTGCCATTTACTTACAATGATTGTTTTATATATCTTATATAGTCACTAATAGGGATGTCTACATTTGCTCTTATCATGTGGACTGCTTCTTTAGCTGCTTTATCAGCCTCTTCATTTCCTTTATTCCCTACATGGGCAGAGATCCAACATATTTCAATATTTTTTCCATTAGTATACAATTTATGGAGTGAAAACTTAATATGTTGTACAATATTATTTTTTTATTATAGCTTTGAATGGCTTCTACAGTGCTTCTGGAGTTGCTATAAATCACAAAATTATTGCACGAGGCTTTTCTAATTATTTTTATGGCTGATGCTATTGCATATAACTCAGCTGTAAATGCCGAGGAATTACCTGGTAGGGAGAACTGATATGTTTTGTCTGGGGATACTGCAGCATATCCCACTCTGTATTGTGACTTAGATCCGTCAGTGTATATTATGTAATATGGACCTTTTTGGAAAATATGTTCTACTGTATATTGTCTATGATGTTCTGGGGTATATGAATAACTTTTTGATAAATATTTTAAGTGTGTACAAATTCTCATTTTATTCACTGTCCGAGGAGGAGGTAATTTAACATTAAAGGTAATTGTATATTTATATTTAGTGACTCAAACAATCTTCTAGCTCTAATTGGGAAAGGAGGTGGATGATTGTTTATAAACACATCTCTTAATCCAAACAATTTTTTGGTTGGAGAATCATTTGTCTGAATTCTCAGAGCACTCTTCATCGTTACCAGCTCTCTATGGAGAGAGAGAGAGAGAGGTAGTTCACCACATTCAACTTGTAAAGAAGACGATGGTGATGATAGAAAAGCTCCTGAACATATTCTAAGGCCTTTATTATGAACTGGGTCTAACGTTTTCAGCGTTGCGTCTGATGCAGAGCCATATATTTCACTTCCATAATCAATGATAGATAGCACTGTCGCTTTATACAGTACAGTAAGGGTATGTCTATCGGTTCCCCAAGTAGTGTTCGATAGTTTTTTAATTAGGTTTAATGCTCTTTTACATTTTGATTTCATGTATGTTATGTGGGCTTTCCAGTTCAAGTGAGTATCTAATACTAATCCCAAAAATTTTCCTATTTGGCCAACTGGTATGGAATGATTTCTGATTTTTAAATCTATTTCTTCACCTTTTTTCCACTTTTTATTTTTATAAAACATTACTGCTTGAGTCTTTTGTATAAAAAATTTGAAGCCTCCAGATGAGGCCCTTTCATCCATTTTTATTATAGTTTTATTAATGATTCGCTCTGCATGTTTTATGCGAGATGCTGAATAATATATGGCAAAATCACCCATAAACAAGTTACTTTTAATTCCGATAGGTAGATTATTACTGATCTTGTTTATTCCTAAAGTAAAAAGTGTGCCATTAAGGATGCTTCCTTGTGGAACATCATTTTCAAGTGGAAATATACTTGAGAATACAACATCAATTCTCGCTTGGAAAGTGCGATTTGTCAGAAATTTTTGGATAAACCTAGGTAAATGGCCACAGATGCTGTTTTTATGTAACGTTTTTAATATTGCATATCTCCATGTACTGTAGTATCATAGGTCTTTTCAATGTCAAAAAAGATGGCTATAGTAATTTGTTTTCATTCAAATCCTCTTCGTATGTGGTCTTCCAAGTTAAACAGAATCCAGTGTAGATCTGTTACATTGTGACCTAAATTGAGTGGGAGTCAAAATTTTAATTTCTCGAATGTGCCATGTTAGTTGGGCATTTACTGTTTTTTATAGTAATTTGCATAAACAACTTGTTAAAGAAATTGATCTGTAACTGTTTAAATTACTGGGATCTTTTCCAGGTTTGGGGACAGGAATAATTATAGCTTTACACCATTCCTCAGGAAATGAATGTTGAAGCCATAAGTGGTTATAAAACTCGAATAAGTATGTCTTTGCCAAAGGTGCTAAATGGCAGATCACTTCAAAACAAATACTGTCACCTCCAGGGGCAGATTTTTTGCTGTTCAACAGAGCAAATTCCAGCTCTTCCATATTGGTGGTGCTGTTCAGCATATCTGATTGCTCTTGGCAGGAAAAGGGGATCAGGGATAATTGTGAATAAGAAAGATCTCTGTTCAAATACTTATGAAAAATTGACAAACAAAGAGACCATCTATCGATAATGCAGGTCATAACTGTTAATGTTAGGAAACAGAAATCTACCACTACAAACCCTTCTATTTACAAGAGATAACTCTGGCCAGAGCAGACAATCTCACTGAAGAACAGTATTCTAGTAAATGAAGGACAAATGACCTACAACAAGTTGCACTGATTTTATCACTTATAAATATATGAAGTCTTACATATACAATACATATACCTACAGTAGGTAAGATGGTTGTCTGAGAACACTGTTACCTGTGCTTTACCAGACATTCACACTGTTTTAAAGTAAGTTTCTCTAACTGCTAAGAATTCGGGATCATAGGGGTAACAGGACTCCTCCAATCCCGGTTAAACTCCCGAAATTCTAGATCTACCAGAATTGCTCCCCAGACCTTCACTGTGGCATCTCAAGAACTGGATCCTTCTTCTCATGAGAACTTACACTAACAGTGACTCCGATAGAGACCACCTGTTAACCAATGCTCAAGTTACAAAGGAAAGAACTAAGCCTGATCTGTCAGGTCAAAAAACTTCCTGAAAATCATATGACCTTGATGAGAAGGCCTCTGCCTAGCTAAAAAAAAAACTCCTATAAGGACTGAAAAACTGAAAAGCGATCAACAACAACACATAGATGCTGCAAATAAATAAAAGCAAAACTTTCTCCACAGGTAAACCTTGAACAGTGAGAATAACTTTAACTCCAAAATCAAAAACTACTCCTTCCCCAATGCTAACTCTAGATTTGGAAAGAGACCCCACTTCTCTTTCTCCAATATAAGGAGACAAGGAAGCAAAATTCTTAGAAAGAGGCTCCCTTTCCATTAACTGCACTAAAACCTTGGACATCATACGACAAACCTAATGAAATACAGCTAAAAAGGTTTTGTTTCTGACACCTGACTCATCAATCAACAGAAGCACAAACAACTTGCCCTCCTGCCAAAGCAGCAGCGAGAGTTAGCTACCAAAAATACACCAGGGTGACTGGGGCAAAGACTACAATGCTTGATGGTGGAAGAGCAGCAGTTAACTGCACTGAACTCATTCCTGATAAGCTCCCACTGAGGTGCGAAGGTTTTAAAAGCTCCTCTTTGGTCACCGCTGACAAAACCACTTGCTCTGACTCAAAAGGAAAACACAGAGTTGGTTGGAAACCTGTCGGCTCAACAAAAAGATCTAAATTCTGATCATGAAAATCTCACGATAATGATAAAGTTCCTAACCCATGGGGGACTCAAAAATGAAGCAGCAACCAACTACTGTACTTACCAATAGAAACTCCCACAACTAGATGAGGAATCGCAATCCCCAAAACAGAATGTTGGGACTACCTCTCTAACAAAAAGGGAAGCCAAAACGAGAGCGCTCTGCGGAGATTCTCTATACAGTACTGTAGACTGGTGATAGTCGAGTAGGTGACGGGCAGGCAGGCAATAGGCGCACAGGTGAATGGCATACCACTGCTAGGAGCGCAATTGATAGGTGCACAAGCAAAAGGCACAAAAGCGATGAGCGTGCAGGTGATAGGCGCACAAGCGATAGGTGTGCACAGGCAATAGGAGCGCAGGCCACAGGCATGCAAGCGACAAGTGCACAGGCCATATGCATACGAGCAATAAGCGCACAGGCCATAGGCATGCAAACAATACGTGCAAACACCATAGGCATGCAAGTAAGGCCATAGGCACGCAAGCAATAGGCGCACAGGCAAATGAAATACACGTTGGCGATAGGCAGGCGGCAATAGGTACGCAAGCATACAGCACTGCAGTAAAATGTGGAAAATTGTGCTAGGCACAGGAAACCATTGTGTCAAAACTGGGGGGCACATCATTGCACTGGCCAACAAAAGCCACATTACATGGGAAAGCCGAAGACGGTTTAGGCTTCTCACTAGAAACTAATACAGCATTATATATTTCCACGTGTAAGACAACCTTAAAATCTTAAAATTCACCCCTAAAAATTGGGGGTCATCTTATACTACCATTCTAAAAATCAAACCTTGATATTTATCAGTAGGCTAGCTTCAGCCTTGATGCGATAACCACTGACATACATGGAAAGATTCACATTATGAAACCATTTTTACCTTACTGTATGCATATATTACTGGCATATCTTCATAATAAATAGCCTATTCAAGGAATGACTCCATATCAATGAAATCAAATTTTATCTAGCCCAGCTGAGAACATGAAAAGATTGAATTATGGTTGCACTCACAGCAACCTTTACCTTTTGGTAACCTTTCAGAAATTTTAATGGTGTAATTACAGCAGTACAGTAAAACCTCGTTTTAACGGACCCGGAACCAACGGGCATTGGATTTAACGGACAAAATCTGGCCAAGGGTAGTATAGCCTAAGACAACTGTTAAATTACAAAACCATCTGTGCATAGGCTAGCTTTTGCAAAAACAGGTATCATATGAAAAATTGGTTATGTAAAGATGATGTTATTACAGATGCTGTTTTACTTACTGTACCCCTAGAAATTCAAAATAAATGAAATAACAAAGCTGATTCCATAAGTTTTTCCTAAACACAGCCTAAACAGGGGCATCATTTCAGATTTTTGATGGGGGGGGGGCAAAGGCGGTTTGGCGAGCGAAGCAAGCCTAATCACCTGGGGGTTTTTTGATTTTAAGCTATTTTATGTTCTTTTTTAAGCTCATAAAATACACAGAAAGATATAACTTAATGTGATGACACATTTGAATTTCGGTAGGAATAATGGAAAACCAGCTGTTGTTACTTCTTGGGGTTTGGTGGGGTGAGGGGGGCAAGTTGAGGCTGGGGGCGTCTTGAGTCTTGGGGGGGCAGCTGCGCATGCAGTGCCCCCTAAATGACGCCCCTGAGCCTAAAAGGAAACATTGTTTTGTTTACATTTCATCGCTGCCACAAATCCCTAACAATACATGTACAATAATTCTCGTTCATATGACTGAATTGTCGAAAGACCAAAACACAGGGCTCGGAACTGGAAAACTTTGTTCTTGAAAATGAACCACAGATACTTTCTTGATGAAGGGTTAATGAGGATGTGAAAGCATGCATCTTGCATGTCTAGGGGGATCATCCAATCTCCCTGACGAATGGATGAAAGAACAGAGCGATCCATTTCCACTTTGAACCTTGTCTTTTCGATGAAGAGATTCAGTACACTTACGTCGAGGACCGGTCTCCATCCCCCTGTTGACCTGGGGACTACAGACAACTGATTGTCAAAGCCCATTGAACTGACATTCTCGACTATTTCTATGGCCCCTTTTTTGAGAAGCGATGAAACCTCCTCTAAGAGAGCCGAAAACTTCTATGGACCGGCCGAGTAAGCCATTATGCGACCGGTGTGTTGACTAATGGTGGCCTCTCTTTGAAGGGGATGGAGTATCCCTCCTTCAAGACTTCTGCTATCCATTTCTCCCAAAAGGGATGGAGTCTGGCACCCACGGGTGCATGGAGGACTGTCTCCTCACTTCTGAGCTGCAGGTTTTGAAGAGGACTTCTTAATTGCTCTGCTCTTGTAGCGAAGCGAACAGTGGCCCCGAGATCTAAAGACTGGTCGCTGTCTACCTCCTTGAAATTACCAATCCCAGGGGCGTCTCGTGGATTGTGCCAAAAGGTCCTGTGTTGATTTCTTCTGTAACTCCGAAGTAATCTCGTTGACCACAGATTGTGGAAAAAGATGGTGACGGTCAAGGTGAGAAGAGAAGTGCTGATCTCTGTGATGCTGTAACACTCTTAGAGGTAAACGAGCACCAGAGCTCCCTCTTCTTCAGTATCCCCATGGCAGAAAGCGAGGCTAATTCATGGGAACCGTCTCTTATGGCCTTGTCCGTACGGTGGATAACTCTCAGCCATTTCGATGTGCAATCTTCAGATAAGGGGGAGAAATCCTGAATTTTCTTTGCTAAGGCTCCCACGGACCAATCGAGGAAGATTAGCAGCTCAAAAACCTTAAGAAGGTTTTTAAGAAGATGGTCCAATTCAACATAATTTTCACCGAGACAAAGGCTGACCTGCGTGCCGAGTCTATAAGGCCTGAGAGGTAAGTACTTAAAAATAAATATTAAATTAAATATTTACATTTTTGAAATGGACCTTACCTCTCCATTATACTGTATAGCTGATTCACACATTTAACATGGAGGTGGGAAAAGTGAAAATTAGCAGGCCCTTTAAAAGCTACTTAATACACTACAAATATGTACAAATAAGTCTTTGCTTATCTAGTGAAACCTATCTAACGGCTATTACTGCCACCTCATCATGATGATACCCGAGGTCTCTTTGGAGGATGCCCCCTTCAACAGAAGGGAGGGTAGGGCTACTGTGCCAAAACCCAGCAGAGCCAACGATGGATATGCAACTACAGTAGTACCTACAGACATGAAGTTACACTTCCTATACTCGACCATGAGTAATTCCAGGCTTCCCAGCAAAACATAAATGGAGCTAAAAACTGCAAACAGAAAAGTTACCAATCAATTCAGGACATAATATTCCCTGCACAAACGAGAGAAGCTAATGCCCAGCAAAAATCGTATTGAATTTCTACATCGCGAAGATAATTCATAGCAAAAACAGAACTACAATGCCACTTGGCAGTCTTAATAACTTTCTTTAAGGATAGTTTTTCCAAAAATTCAAAGACGTGACCACTGCTAGAATGTCATGTGGCTTTACTTTCAAGGTAGATAATACATCAGGATTTAATTTTGCATGAGAGTCCTACACCAAGGACCTAATGGAAAAGGACATTGTCTTTAGTGTGATTCAGATAAATCCTTAAAGCTCTCACATGACACAAAAGGGAATCTATCTCATTGAGTACCAAGATTCCAAACTAGATAGGGACACTGTTCTAGGCAAGAGTTTAACCCTAAAATCATTTTTTGCTTGAAACAAAGGCAGAAAGGAAAGAACTGACCTACCATAAAAGACAAAGCTTGTATTTCAATCGCCCTCTTAACTGTAGCCAAGGCCACCAAGAAGAGATTTTATTGAAAGTTCTCTCAATGAGGCCTATTCTAAAGATTCAAAAGGTGGTAACAAGAGGAACCTTAGAACATCTAGGTTCCAAGATAAAGAGGGCACCAGACACCTGGGAACCTCCTGCTGAAAACCTCTAATGAAATCTTTGATATCTTTTTCCTCAAACAGATGTAGGCCTACATGTCTAAGAACAGAAGCAAACATGGCAAATAACAGAAACTTAATGATGTTGTTTATAGAGATATGGGTGCTGGAAAACCCTTTAACTTGACACCAGGATCTATACACAGACCACTGGTGTTGGTAGATCCGATTTGTGGAATCCCTTCTGGCACTGATAATGGCCTTCCTACATGCTTTCAAAAGCCTCGAGCTCACAGGAGATGGTGGAGAGCCTACACGCAGTCAGCTGCAGCATGTGAGTGTTGTGATGATGCCTTTCCTCCCTTGGTTGCTTCAGGAGATTCTTCCTGACAGGGAGGAGTCTGGGCAGATCTATTAACCACTGAAGCAAGTCTGGAAACCAGCCCTCCCTTGGCCATCAAGGGGTAACCAAAGTCATGCAACAACTGACAGAATTGCCTAGTTTGCTGATGACTTTTTGGATCATAGCAAAGAGGGGGGGGGGAAGCATAACAGTCTAGACCTGACCAGTCTCATAACATTGCATCTACCACCCAAGCCAGAGGATTTTGAACGGGTGAACAAAACACCGGCAGACAATGATTCCATCTGGTTACAAAGAGGTCTATGAAGGGGGACCCCCACAGCTTCCACAACTTGTTGCACACCTCTGGATGTATGGCCTACTCCATTGCTATTACCTGAGCCTTGCAACTGAGAACATCTAATAGAACATTCATTCTCCCAGGAACAAACTGAGGCAGTAAGGTGATGTTCTTGCTCTCTGACCATAAGAGAACCTGCCTTGTCAACTGAAAACGAGACTTGGGCTTTGTCCCCCCTTGGTGCTTCAGATACACCAGTGATGTGGTGTTGTCCGAAAAGACCGCCACAGTTTGATTGCATACCAGGTCCTCCAGCTCCTGCAGTCCTTTCTACATTGCCAATAGTCCCAAAAGATTGATATGCAGCTGCTGTTCCTCTTGTGTCCACAGACCTGACAGCTACTTTTCACCTTACATGACCCAGTTCCCTGTTGCTCCAGGCAGCAAGGGAGCAAGACAAGACATGCCAAAGACATGAATATCCAGGAGTGGGGGCAGTGACCCTTCCTCTAACGCAGGGGAATTACATGGAATATTTCATCGGCAAAACCAATAAAATATTCCATGAAATTTTGGCTAACTGATTTATCGAGCCCTTTAAACCCTTAATATCTGACTCAATTCTATTAAATCTTATGACATGAATCAATTGGGAAGCTCTAGTAGGAGTAATAGAATGAAGAGATGAAGTCCTAACAAAGTTACTAGAAGGGGAAGGAGGCAAATCATGCACTCCCTTAGTACTAGCCTTAGGAGACTTAACCTCTTGCTTCTTTAGCTGACTTTTCAAATGATCAGCCTCTCTTCATTTATGGTGTTTTACCAATTTTACCATAAATTCATTTGACCATCATTTACATATTTGACAACGGTCATTCATATTACACTCTTTACCTTGACATTTCACACATGTTGTGAGGAATTACAACAAAGCCTAATACAACAACCTCTTACCTTACAGGTCCTTATTCCATTATTACCATCCATATCCAAGAGAAAATTCAAGTAAATTTACAAACCAAGTCGTTAACAGAAAACCGAGCACAGATAACTCTAACAATATTCTACCGAACCGGCGACTGAAGTAGACTGACTGGCTAAGGGTGTTTGTACCTGTTGTTTCCCTGGTGGCTGGTGGGGGAAGTAGATGGATAGAAACAGATATTCATAGAAAACTAAGTGCTCTCATTTTTGGTTCAATCTGTCAAACTACTGCTGGCGCAGAAGTAAAAGCTATATAATGGAAAGGTAATGTTCATTTCCAAAATTGCTGTATTTTTTTCAAAATTACTTCAACACTTCAGTATTTTTATCTGCTTTCACTTTCTGTAAACTAAATTTCTTTTAACAAATTTGTGTGATCACATCAATATTTTCCACACTGAAGAGGATACATAATGTCTTGAAATGTATGTAAAAAATATGGCCTCTTCTTCAAATTGGTGGTTTTTTTTAAATACTAAGAATAGTTAGTAAGTACCTAATAGCACACTATACAGTTTTTTTTCACACACAAATTTTTTTGTTTCAAGTAAACTATTCTGCTGAAATTTCATAAAGTTGCAGGCATCTTTATGTCTTCAAAAGAACTTAAACACATACTCACAAGTAATGCTAATGAGGCAACTGCACAAAAGGAGAATCTGGTATCAACTTCACCCCACATGTCCCCACAAAATGAACCATCTTCATTTTGAAGACCAACTATAAATTTAACCACAGCTTCAGCATCCACTTCCTCCACTGCATCTAAGATGGCAAGAATCTGGAAAATAAATAAATCTGATCATAAGAAACAAGGTAAGTATAGAAGTGTCCCAGAATTATAAAACTGGCTTTGACTGTTAAGCAGTTTGCCTAAATCACTGCTAACGTTCTAGTTATTTCATAAGAACAAATCCTCTATGCCAAACTTGTGAAAGTCTAAACTGAGTAACTTAGTGGTGTAGTTAAACTAGATGTGAGAATTTGCTCACCTGTCACTATTATATTGATCAGTCATTCATTTCCTACAACAATGTGACCTTACTGAGCTAGGTGGAGTGATATTTATAGTTCAAATATTACTGAGTATTTAAATGATAATTTTCACACTATTATCAAAAGGCAAATTCCTTCTAGAATCCTCAGGTTCATCTTAAAGATATGCCATGGCTGAATGTGGAAGTTAAGCTTACCTACCATAAAAACAAGAAACTTATCATTTATGGAGGAACAATCACACTTTTGTGGCATAATATCACTTAGCTTAGAAGTCAAGCTTTGGTTGTCTCAGAGAGCTGACAGCGAGCTTATTATGACAGTATGAAGGGAATCTTGCTCTTCAGTGGTACTGACCATAAGTCATGGTTTAGACCCAAGTCATGACTCTGGAGTTGATTCAAGTGTGCCTCCCTTGTCGGAGCTGATGGAACTTATATATCTTACCCTAAACAGAGAGCAGTACTTTTGGCTCGAGTCTTTGTGAGCAAACAGTGTGGCAAGTCCTTAGTAATGCCTCAGTCAGGCTTTCAGTATTATAGATGCATTCAATGGCCTTCAGGCCTACAAGAGTCAAATCTTTGCTTCTTGCCCTTGACAGTTATGGTGGCACAGGCCCTAACAGTATCTTTCCCAACTTTTCAAAAAAAGACTGCTAATTTCATTGCTCCTAAGACTACAGACACCATTCTACTGACAAACATTCAACTTACAAACATTCAGAGTTACAAACAAACTGGATCACAAATTACAACTGTGTTCAGAGTGCTCCCCTTTGCCACCTGCAAGTTCAAATTTTGTTCTGCATGTCTATTCTATAAAATGCAGTACTGTATGTACAGTGAATTGTGTTTTAGGATGAAAAAATGTACAGTACTGTATTGACTTTATATCATACTGTACTTAAAAATGCGTGAAGAGTACAGTAACCAACTTACAAACAATTCAACATACAAATGGCCGTCTGGAACATAACTCGTTTGCAAGTAGGGTGGTGTCTGTACTACTATTTTCAGAATATTGGTTGGACTTGCAAGTTTTCCTTCTACTGTATTTGGAGGAAGGGAAACATTGCTGCATTACCTAAGGGGCTAAGTCTGTCCTCAAGCCCCTCGGAGAATAAGCCAATTTCAATTACCCTTATTATAGAAAGTTTCTTTGAAGCTACTCTTCAAGCATCTTTGTAGGTTTGTTGAAGGAAATAACCTGCTATCAGCATTGCAGTTTGGGCTTTGTAAAGGCCTTGGTACTAGTGATGCTTTCTTGTCAATATCTACCATCTTGCAGAGTGCTCTTAATGAGGGTACAGAGGCAAGCATAGTTGGTTTAGATTTTAGTGCAGCCTTTGACCGCGTGAACCATGAAGTACAGTACTTACCCAGAAGCTATGATTACCAGGAATTATTGAATCTTTTACTAATACTTTAAATGAACCTTTAATAGGCAGAGTCAAAAGGCTCTGTGTTGATGGCCAGTATAGTAGCTTTAGTATGTAATGTCCTTTCAGGTGTTCCTCAAGGTAGTGTCCTTGGACCTTTGCTATTTATTATCTATACTAGTGACATGTGGCAAGGTCTGGAGAACAAACTGATTACAGAATCCTGAAATAGAGATCTGCCACATGCAGTATTTATGAATGGAGTAGGCTTCAGGCATGAAGCCTAACCTTTCTTAAACTCAAAGTATGAATAAATGTAAGTGCTTTTTCAAGATATTAGGCATAACTTTTGATACGATAGAAACTTTTGAAAAGCATATACAGATACATAGTATTGCTTCCTTTGTTTCTCATAAAGTTGGTATCTTGTGTAAATGTTAGAATGTTTTGGGATAAACCTATTATTAATCTAAGTGTTTTGACTCTTTTTTCCTTCCTTCTTTGTTCTCCTGTGTGGTCTTCCACTGCTGACTTTCATCTCAAACTCTTAAACAGGTTGGTCACCAGTCAAGCTTACTATGCCAACTCTTAATGTAGGTGTGTGGCATAGACGCAAAGTGAGTTCATTATGTTTGTTACATAAAATGTACTATAACAGCAAACATCCACTGCATTCTTCTTACTAGATCAAGCTGCTTTTGCTTGCAAAACTAGGAGGCTGCTGCTGCTGCTGCACACATAGTGTTGTTTTCTAGTACAGTATCAGGTTCAATACTACTCAGTTTGCTATTAGTTTTATTTATGCTAATACTAAAATGTGGAATAGTTTGCTTATTGCAGTTGTGGAGTCTTCTGACCTCCAGATGTTTAAGCAAGGAGCAAATTCATTCCTTCTTTCCACTGAAGTCTCCTGAATTTTCTAATCCCTCATTTATTTATGAACTTTTCCTGTAACTTGTCTCTCTTTCTCAAAACTGATTTCCTTTTGGAGCCCTCTTGGGTTTATAGTATGTTGACTCTGTCCTTAAGTGTTTTTGCCGAAGATTTAAAGAAAGAAAGAAAGAAAGAAAGAAAGAAAGAAAGAAAGAAAAGAAAGAAAGATCACTCACAGGATGCACAGGGCCTTGATAAATCCTTACAAAAAATGTCTGACTGAGGAATATACCAAGTACTGACTCCATGAGGTTGCTAGAGTTTAAGAATGTTTTACTGCTGAAGCATTGCTATCACTTCATAAGAACCTCCCTTATAACATACAGATATTAAAACCGAAAAAACTCAACAACAAAAATTTCTGCTTCAAGTTTTAAAACTTTGAGGAACACACTAGCTCCTTTTTAGTATACAGTATCACCATCAACACTGCCTCCCAAACTGCATGAAGCAAAGGGCCTCTGAGAAATTCTGCCAGTCATGTCTTTGTGCTCTATCATCTGCAAATCTCCACTCATCTCCTTGGTCCTCATCAAAGTATGTATGGGTCTTCCAACTCCTTAGGTGCCCACAGGAGTCCAGCTGACAATATCAAACACTATTCTCTCAGGGGCTGTGTGAGGAACATGTACAAGCTATCTCCATCTCCCTTTCATCAACATCTCATCTACATATGGCGTTTCTGTAACTCTCCTTACAGTATCATTTCTCAGCCTCTCCTGTCATCTGACCCTTAATATTTTTTTATAGCTTTATTTTCAAATCAACAAAATCTTTGAGACAGTTTCACTGTCATACAGTATTATAATTGTTGTCCATATAGCAATATAGCCTGTACCAGACTTATGCATGATTTTACTTTTATATGCAACTTTAGCTATCTGATTTCCAAGTTTCATTAACCCATTGTTTGATTGGCCATTTTCATTCTTTTTACTGCATTCCATTGGCCCATTGTTTGACTGGTCATTTTTTACCCCTTTCACCACATTCCAACCCTAGAAAACCTATACTGTACTGGATTTCTCTATCACTAAATATGGGAAATATTCAACCCCATTAATCCTTTCTCCATTTAATGTTATTTCATCCAAGAGTACACACCTGTACTCTCTTCTCATTACAGTACTGTACTTCTATTTTTCTTAGATTTGCTGTATTCTGAGTCATCTTTTTATATATGTGATGTATTCTATTAAGAATGCTTTGAAAATCTTGTGTTTTGCCGATTAAAACAGCTTCATTTGCATATTCTAAGACTGTTAACTTTCTATCATTACTCCAATCTGAACCTTCTCTTCCATCTCCTACTATTTCTCATTATCTATGAGAAAAGCAAACAATAGGCAAAACAGTATTCCCTTGTAGCACTCTACCATTTACAGCATATTCATTTGATGAAAACCCAACGACATTAATTTTGTATCTACTTTGTTCATGGATATTGCAATTAACATTATATTGTTAACAGGTGCCACAGCAATGCAAAACCTCCATAATACTGGTCTGCGTCTGCTGTCAAATGCCTGCTGTAACTGACAAAGGCAATGAACGGGGATTTTTAAATTTCACATATTGCTGCAAAATGTCTTAACACAAACCTTTGATCTGGGCAACTCCTACCTTTTCCTAAAACTAGCTTCTTCATCTTGACATGTAAAAAAATTTATTACTGTGGGTTAAGTCATTCTCAAAGGTTGTAATATCTGTATCTTGTGTAATGCTGTATTGTCATTTGACACAGAAAAGCACAGTACAGTACACTATTAACAGAAGCTATCTGTTAGCTAGCTATTAAAAACAACTAGATACTGGGCATATCAAGAGATATATGTTTGTATAGCATAAAAGAAAACATTTGTTACCCCAATTATACTGTCCAAACTGTGCCACTTGCTGTAATACATGTTCCTAAAATGATATTTTCATAATAAAATAAATTTTTGAACATACTTACCTGGTAGTTATATATATAGCTTAAGTCCCTGACGTCACGGCAGAATTTCAAAAACTCGCGGTAAATCGCCGATCGGTAGTCAGGTGAACCACCTGTGCGCCCTCTACCCAGGTACCTGGAACCATTCCAAATATTCCTCAGATCTTCCATGCCCCTAGTCTCTAGAGGGGAGGAGGGTGGGAATTTAATTATATATAACTACCAGGTAAGTATGTTCAAAAATTTATTTTATTATGAAAATATCATTTTCAAACATCTAACTTACCTGGTAGTTATATATATAGCTGATTGACACCTTTGGTGGAGGGTCAGAGACAGCTAACATCGTTGGAATTATAATATAATTAAAGTTGCAAAACAACTCTAGGTTCCTACCTGTTAAGGAAGCTGACTTCAATGTTTTCCTGCCTCATTATGTCTGCATTCCTTAAGAGATCCAGCAATCCACCCAGGGGGCTGAAAATCTCTAGGGGCTGTCAACTGGTGTATAACCTCTATGTGACTAGACCTCCTCTCAATACCCTTGTTCCGGGCGCTACCAAGGAACAAAACGACACCAATGATTGCGGAAGACTGCGTCCAGCCTTCGCAAACAACCATAAAAATTCTCAATTCCAAGGTAAGAAAAAGGGTATTGGTTTATGGGATTGTAGGGTATTCCCTCTCCACTACTGAATTAGATGCTATAAACGGACCCAGCGTATAGCAGTCTTCAGTATAATGTTTGGACTTGTTTTAGATAGTGAGAGGCAAATACTGACTTGCTTCTCCAGAAGGTCGTGTCCAAGATACTCTGCAGGGACCTGTTCTGTTTAAATGCTACAGAGGTTGCTACTGCCCTGACCTCGTGCGTCTTCACTTTCAGAATCTTGTGGTCCATCTCGCTACATTCCATATGTGCTTCTTTTATCAACTGTCTGATAAAATAAGACAGAGCATTCTTCGACATCTGCACAGAGGGCTTTTTGACTGAGCACCAAAGCCCTTCTGAATTTCCTCTTAAGTCCTTTGTCCTATCCAGGTAGTGCCTTAGAGCTCTTACCGGGCATAGGACTCTCTCTCTCTCCTCCCCTGTGATGTCCGTTAGATTCCGAATCTTGAACGCTCTGGGCCAGGGTTGTGATGGGTGTTCATTTTTTGCAAGGAATCCTAGTTGCAGTGAGCAGATTGCCTTGCCTTGTCTAAAGCCTATATTCTTGCTGAAGGCAAACTGACCAAGAAAAGAGTTTTCATGGTGAGGTCCTTTAAAGATGCTCTCTGTAAGGGTTCGAACCTAATCCCCATGAGGAACCTCAGGACCACGTCTAGGTTCCATGCGGGTGAGTTCTCTACTCTCTCCTTGGAAGTTTCGAAGGATCTGAGTAGGTCCTGGAGATCCTTATTGTTTGACAGGTCCAAGTTTCTATGTCTAAAAACTGCTGCCAGCATGCTCCTATACCCCTTAATGGTAGAGGTAGAAAAATTAAGCTTCCTCTTAAGGTGTAGCAGGAAGTCCGCTACCTGGGTTACAGAGGTACTGGAAGAGGACACATGGTTGTTCTTGCACCATCCTCTAAATACCTCCCACTTGGATTGGTATACCTTAATGGTGGATGACCTCCTTGCTCTTGCGATAGCGCCAGCTGCCTCCTTCGAGTTTTTCGATAGTCTGAAGGCAGTTACTTGTAGCGCTTGGCGGTTTTGGTGATATCTTTCCAAGTGGGGTTGTTTGAGTAGATCTACTCTCTGAGGTAGGCTCCTCGGGATGTCCACCATCCATTCCAGTACCTCTGTGAACCAATCTCTTGTCGGCCAGTAAGGGGCCACAAGGGTCATTCTGGTCCCCTCGTGTGACACAAATTTTTGCAGTACCCTGTGTATTATCTTGAAAGGGGGAAATGCATACATGTCCAAGTTGGACCAGTCCATCAGGAACGCATCTATGTATGTCGCCTCGTGATCTGGTACGGGACAGCAGTAAGTTTCCAGCCTCTTCGTTTGCGCTGTGGCGAAGAGATCTATGCACGGACATCCCCAAAGTCGCCACATGCTTCTGCAGACGTCCTGATGTAGCGTCCATTCTGTTGAGAGGACTTGATTTTTCCTGCTCAGAATGTCCGCCCTCACATTTTTCTCCCCTTGGATAAAGCGGGTTACTAGTTTGACATTCTTCTCCTTTGCCCAGAGAAGAAGTTCTCTTGCTGTTTTGTATAGAGACCTGGAGTGAGTGCCCCCTTGTTTGCTGATGTAGGCCAACGCTGTCATGTTGTCGGAGTTGACCTGCACCTCTCTGTTCTCCACTATGTGTTCGAACTCCCTGAGAGCTAGAAGGATTGCAGTTAGTTCCTTCTGGTTGATGTGCCACTTCTCCTGCTCTCTGGTCCAGGAGCCGAGACTTCTTCCTTCCCTAGTGTTGCTCCCCATCCTGAGTCCGGCCAGCCGGAGAACAACACTAGGTCTGGGTTCCTCTGATGTAGAGAAAGGCCCTCCTGGAGCTTGACGGGGTCGTTCCACCACTCTAAATGACACTTATTGGTTCCGTAATGGGGATGCACTTGGTCTCAGTTCTATTTCCTTGTCCCAGTTCTGATTTAGATAAAACTGTAACGGGCGTAGATTCAGCCTTTCCAAGGAGACAAACTGTTCTAGTGAGGAAAGGGTCCCCAGCAGACTCATCCATTCCCTCGCTGAGCATGTCTGTCTCTCTAGAAAGTCCTGAAGTTTTCCTAAGGCTTGTTCCGTCCTTGCTACAGATGGAAAAACCCGAAAATCCTGACTCTGAATCTTCATCCCAAGGTACAGAACCTCTTGGGATGGGATCAGCTGAGATTTCTCTCTGTTTATCAGCAGACCTAATTCCTCCGATAACTGTATCGTGGTCTGAAGATCCTCCAGGCAGTGTGTGTGGGAAGGAGCTCTGAGGAGCCAGTCGTCTAAGTACAAGGAGATTCTGATGCCTCTCGTGTGAAGAAAAACTGCTACATTGGTCATCAGCCTTGTGAAAATCTGTGGAGCGGTGCTTAGGCCAAAACAGAGAGCCCAAAACTGGAATACCCTTTCCCCTGTGGACGAACCTGATATTTCTTGGAACTCGGGTGTATGGGGATGTGAATGTACGCATCCTGGAGGTCCCGTGAGACCATCCAGTCGTGCTGTCTGACCGCTGCTAGAACCGATTTTGTCGTTTCCATTGTGAACTTTGTTTTCTGCACAAAAACGTTGAGTGCACTCACGTCTAGCACCGGTCTCCAACCCCCCGAGCTTTTGGGGACCAGGAATAATCGATTTTAGAATCCTGGGGTTTCCAGATCTTGAACCCTCTCTATGGCCTCCTTTTGCAACATCATAGACACTTGTTGTTGTAGAGCCTCTGCCTTGGTTCTGTCGTTGTATTTGGCTGAAAGGTCTATTGGTCTTGCTGCTAGAGGGGGTCTCCTCAGGAAAGGGATCCTGTACCCTTCTTTGAGTAACTGAATGGACCATAGGTCCGCTCCTCTTTTCTCCCACACTTGCCAGAAGTTGGTCAGTCTGAAGGTGCTTCACTTCAGACTCTGGCTCTTCCTTGCCTGGAGCCTCTCTTTGTTGTTCTTTTACCAGCAGGTCTCGTATTTCCTCTACTGTTGGATTTTCCACGAAAGGGCTGAGTCACAGGAGCTTCTCCTTTATGCTTCTGCATGACGAAGCTCGCTGGAAGCACTTTCCTCGCTGTCTTCGTTATTAGATCTTGTGTGGCCTTTTGTGCTAAGGCCGAAGTAATGTCTTTATCTATTTCCTGTGGGAACAGATGTGAAGATAGTGGAGCATAAAGAAGTTCCGACTTCTGAATGGGCGTGACCCCATCAGACAGAAAAGAACAAAGATGGGCTCTTTTCTTCAAGATGCCTGCTGAAAAAAGAGCCGCTAGTTCGTTGGCACCATCTCTGATTGCCTTATCCATACAGGACATGAGGTGAATAAACTCCTCTGTGCCAGTGTTCTTAAAGTCTTCCGTCTTCCTCCCCAAGGCTCCCAGGGTCCAGTCCAAGAAGTTAAAGACCTCAAAGGCCCTGAAGATGCCTTCCTGAGGAGGTGGTCCATCTCGATGGAGACCAAAACACTACGCCTTTCCCATGGCTATGCGGCGTGAGAAGCGTCTCTGAGACTAGAGAAGTCCCCTGGGATGAGGCAGGAACTCCCAGGCCAAGAGCTTCTCCAGTCTCGTACCAAATGCTCGATCTGGATGCTAGTCTGGCCGGGGAAAGAGAACAAATCTTCGGCCTTGATCCTTCTTAGTGGCCATCCAATCCTGCATGGTCTTCATTGCTCGTTTGGAAGAGCGAGACATAATCATCTTCATAAACACTGCCTTCTTGAAGTCTTCCTTAAAGTAAATTGAGGAGGAGGAGATCGAGGGGCAGCTGGCACAAAGTTCTCCGGAAAAAGTTCCGTAAACACTGACATCAGTTTCTTTAAGTCCGACGAGGGGTGTTTCTCTTCGTGTTTCTCTTCGTCGGTAACTTTGTCTAAATGAATGTCTGGAGAAGGAGGGAGATCGTCGTCCACCTCATCCGACTGTTTGGCCGTTACCGAAGTGGCGACGTCTCACTTACTGGATGCCGTATCCGAGCTGTCAGAGCGTTCGGCTATATCGTCCTGGCGTCCAGCCTCTCGACGCTTGACGTCCTGGCGTCCATTCTCGACGTCCTACTGTTTGACGCTTGTGGTGTTCTGTTTCTGGACGCTTGACGCCAGTGCATCCCGCGTCCAGGGTTACCTCTGCGTCCTGATGTCTAGACTCCTAAAGCTTGACGTTTTGGACCTCCACGTCTTGGCTTCCAACATCTTGATGCCTGACGTCCTGACGTCCAATGCCTTGACGCTTGTCGTCTTGGCGTCCAGTTCCTTGACGCTTACCGTCATGGTGTTTCACTCCTAGACGCTTGACGCCCGTGCATCCCGCGTCTAGAGTTTCATTTTCACTACGTTCAGCGTCTTGAACATCTGGACGTCTCGAAGCTTTAGTTGGACGTCTGTTATCCTTCTTCTCTCTGCCTGGTTGCCACGCTTGCACCAGAGAAGACAGTCTGCTGCATATTTTGCAGTAAAGCTAACTGCGGGGCTTCCTGCTGCTGGGGACAGGCTGGGGAAGCCTCAACTACGTGAATTACTTCCTCCTCATCGTCTAGAATGGATTGTGGTGAGGGTTCAGCAGCCGAGTATCAATCCGAAGGAGGAGGAGGAGCAAGTACGGAAGGCAGCAATCGTCCACCACACTCTTGCTGCCTGGCGTCCTGACTGAACAGGACTGTCTACGTTTGCTCTTAGCAGGAGAGCTACCCTCGGGCTAGAAGGGAAGCGCTCCGGGCTGCTCCAGTGTCTACAACCTGGAGCCTGTGAAGTCTCATCATGACGTCCCTTAATAGGGGGTAACTTCCTCTTGAGAGGTCTCGACTCCGGCGCATGACGCCAGCCCGTCTGGGGACTGCGTCCTCGGAATGGACGAAGAATACAACATTACCTCGCCTTTCCTATGGCGAGGTGAGCGCCCTGGGAAGCGTCAACAGGAACGCTGAGGGGACGACCGCTCGGGAGCTAAAACCTCGCCTCCCTTCGCCTGTCGACTTTCCTTCTCCCAGGGGTTGGGAGCTTGGAAGAGGTCTAGGGCTAGGAGCACGACAGGTCCAAGTGGTCGCACCCTCCACTGCACTTGCACTAACAACGGCACTAACACTTGAACTTTTTAGATCTATCATTGTCGACCACATATTATCCCTGTCATCTGAGAGGGATTTTACCTGTTGGCCCAGGGCCTGAATGGCGCCATCATATCTTTAAGTGTTGGGTCTTTACCTGTTTCAGTAGGGGTTCAGAGACTACCACTAAGGAGAAGGATCAATAGGGTAGCAGCAAGGGGCAAAGAATTAACTATTCCCTGGTTATCCCTAGAAGAGCGAGACATAGTACTCTTGGCTCTTCTGAGCCGGTCCCTTCAGGCTTTCTCACATACCGATTATAATCAATCCATTCCCGTTCAGATAGACCCAAACATTCATCACACATCTATTGTCCAACTCACAACTTTTACCCCTACACTTCACACATACTGAGTGGGGATCCAAGGAGGCTTTAGCAAGCCGGGTCTTACATCCCCTCACACACATTCTCACACTCGATGAAGAGTCAGACATGTAAGAAATTCCAAAAGCAAATCCAAAAAACGAGGGAAAGCCAAAGCCAAAGTGTACTTCACCAAAATAAGTTGCAAAAAACACGGGCTACGAGCGAAATTCCAACAATGTTACCGGCACGGCGGCAGGGAAGATCTGAGGAATAGTTGGAATGGTTCCAGGTACCTGGGTAGAGGGCGCACAGGTGGTTCACCTGACTACCGATCGGCGATTGCCGCGAGTTTTTTGAAATTCTGCCGTGATGTCAGGGACTTAAGCTATATATATTAATACCAGGTAAGTTAGATGTTTAAAAATATCCAATCCAGTGTGCCTTAAAGCAGAAGCCGGCATGGATTTTTAGCCTTTGATAGAAGCAACAGACAAACCTTTGGCATACCTCAATAATCACAGAAACTTTATTACAGTATCTATGCTTGTGCAAAGATAAGAAATTTCCCTGGACTTGCACCATGATCTATATAGCTCCCACTGTTTCTGATATTTATTAGTGGACTCCCTCCCTGTAGTGAGGATCAAGTTCCTAAACGACTTTGAAAAGCCTCTGGAGCTAAGGAGCTTGTCAACAATTTCCATGCAGTTAGACGAAGCATGTCAATATTTCCATGGAGCCTTCCTGTCCCTACCTGTCCAAGTCGATTTGTCCAAAAAGGTAACTGTCTGGGAACTTCTACTGACATTTCCAGAAGGCCTGTGAACCAATGCCTCCTCGGCCAACAAGGCATGATTAGCATCATGGTGGTGTTCTGGGATCCCCTCAACTTCTTGAGCACCTCCTTCAACAGTGGATAAGGAGGGAAGCCATATACAAATAAATCTGTCCAGTTCAAAACAATAGTGTCTACTGCCCAGGCTTGTGAGTCCAGAACTGGTGAGACGTACAACTGGAGACGATGATTCATCTTTACAGTATTGCTAAGAGATCGATGAGAGGTTGGGTGAGCTGTCTCGCAAACTGCAAGGTTTAAAGTGCATTCATGGGAAAGTACCTATCCTGGATGACTTAGCATGTTTGCCAGAACATTCAGTTGACTGGGCACAAACTAGGACATTAGGACAATATTCCTCTCCTCTGTCCAGAGAAGTAAATCCATGGTGATGGCTACCAAGGTTTTCAACCTCCTGCCCCCTTGTCTCCTTAGATTAGTCAGAGATGTTGAGTTGTCTGAGAAGACAGAAATTTAACTTTGTTGGTCACTGCACTTTCCAGGTCCTGCAGCCCCTTCTGGATAGCCAACAACTCTTTATAGTTTATGTGAAAACTTGCCCCGACTGGTGACCATACTCCTGAAGCGACCTGATTCCCCAAAACTACACCCCAGCCCTCATCCGAGGTATCTGAATACAGTGAGAGGTCTGGGCTTGGGGACTCTGATGACTTCCCTGCAAGCAGCACTTCTTTGGACATCCACCAACAAAGGTAAGGGAACAGTTCTTGGCTCCATGGCACCAACTCAGGAATTGGCTGTGTGTCTCTGTGCCGGTGTCTCTTCAAGTGCAACTGAAGCGGTCTCATCCATGGTTGAGCTCCCGGACTAACTTCTCCTGAGAAGACATGTGACCTAAAGGAGACAGCCAGCATTTGGTGGGCATGCTCTTTGAGGAGGCGAATTCTCTCACAATTGATAAGAGACAGTCTACTTGAGCATGTTGGTAAAACCATGAAAAGAATGGAATTGATCAGCATGCCTAGGTAGGTCACTCTTTTTGTCAGTTCCAGAGAAGATTTTGCAACATTCTGCTAAGCCTAGTACTAGCTCTCATGCCCCCTGGCAATCCTCCCTGGACTTTGCAATAATAATCCAATTGTACAGGTACAGAAGTATCTTTACTCATAGTTCGTGAAGCCATTTTTGCGAATGGAGATAGCACCCTAGTCAAATCTGGAGGCACGGAACTTAGCCTGAAACAAAGAGCTCAAAACTTATATGTCCTTCCCCCAAAAACAAAGAGTATCAACTTCCTTGAACATTGGTGA
This sequence comes from Macrobrachium rosenbergii, assembly GCF_040412425.1. Taxonomy (NCBI): domain Eukaryota; kingdom Metazoa; phylum Arthropoda; class Malacostraca; order Decapoda; family Palaemonidae; genus Macrobrachium; species Macrobrachium rosenbergii. The sequence goes on along the minus strand of NC_089777.1, from coordinate 40,262,817 downwards.
ATGGGTACATGAAAGCACGCATCTTTCATGTCCACCGCAAACATCCAACCCCTTCTCCAGGGTGGCTAAGACTGTGGAGGCCTACCCCATGGAAGAAGGGGGCTGCTGGACATAGAGGTTGTGCTTGGATACATCCAGGACAGACCTCCAGCCTCCTGTTGCCTTTGGAATTAGGTATAGCTTGTTGTAAAAACCTGGCAACATAGCCAGTATCTCCTCTACTGCTGCCTTCTCTAACAGAGCAGAGACTTCCTGATTCAGCACTCGTCTCTTCTCTAGGTTGCCTCTGTATGACTGAAAGGTTATGGGATGGTTTGAAAGAGGAGGCGAACTTCTTAAAGGAATGCAATAACCTTCCAAAAGTACTTTCTTTAATCATGTGTCTACATCTAAGTGCTCCCACACTTGAGCAAAGTGGTCCCACCTGCCACCCACAGGTACCTGAGGACTCAAAAGCCTTGCCAAAACACTGGACTTATTTGATGCAAAAGACTCAAATCTGTTAAAGAAAAATTAACTTATGGATAATTCTTCTAGCACCACCAGGAAACCAGTAAAAAGAAAAAAACACAAAGAATTGATGGCAATGAGGTAGGTTGATAGGCCTAGGTGGCAACGGTCACCTCCATCGCGTATGAATCAAGGACATGACGCCTCAGTTTCTTCCAGCCCATGAAACTTGATTGAGGGTTGGTTAGAGGTAGGCAGTATGAGTGAAGACTACAGGTTTGTTGGCTATGAGAAATACAAATTGATTAAAAAACTTGTCATTTGTTCATATGCAGAGCAAACCTAGGTCTTAACTTATGGATAGACTCACTTTTGGAGGGAGGAAAGAAAGTCTGGAACCAACTGGAGGTTCAGCACACTTGCTGACATTTCCTGGTTTAAAGAAGCGTATGGAAGGAAACTAAAGCCTCTGGCATGATAAATAAGAGATCATTTAACATCCAGACTTCTGGACCTTTGTACAATGTTATGCGACAATGTAGAAGGAGGTTAAAGAGCTATATCTGTAGATAACAAACCTTCCCAGCCACAGATAGTTTGCTATCAATCCTCTTTCCCTGTGCTAGAGAGAGGAGGACTTACTTTTGCAAAAGTTTTAATACTCATAAGCCAAACTCAAACAAAAAGGCTGTAATCTCACCTGTATCAAACCCGATCCAGCGCATGATGGAAAGGTTTCTCACTGCCTGCCGGGTAAAGAAGAGAAGGGAAAAGGAAAGAGACCAGTTATCTCATTCATTCTTACTTTCTTCTACCATCATCTTAGGTCAGACACAAGCTGTCCCCTAAGGGAACTGGATGAGTTACACAACCTGCTGAGCAGCCACCAACGGACCCAAGGAAAAGTGTTCAAGGACCTGCAGGCAACATCTCACAGATAGAAGGAAGTGATGGTGGTCTGACGAAGCCAAGTGCCAGCCTTCAAAAGCCTTTGAACAGACAAGTTTTTTTGAATGCAATAGAAGGCCCTCTAACATCATGTGCTCTTGCATGCATTGTGTTAGGACTGAGGCATGAGGTCGAACTATAAGCTTGTCTGATAGTTTTAATGAAGCCAAATGGAGATCGTATTCTTGGACACTTCTTTCTTGTTCTGGCCAGTGCTAAGGAAAAGTCTTCGGCACCCCAGTCTGAGATGACGAGTCCTTTTCAGATAACAGCATAATGCTCTGACAGGGCAAAGGAGCAATTTGTCTGGATCGTTGTCAACAAAGCCATTAAGAGACGGAATTGAAAAGGATTCAAATCTGTCATGAGACGAGGGGTTTTAAGTCTTAGCCACGAATTTTGGGACAAATTCGAAGGCTATGGACATCCAGTCCCTTGTATGTTTGACATCAAAGGATAGTCCATGGAGTTCACCAACTTGTTTCAAAGTGGCCAGTGCCAACTGGAAAACCATCTTGAGAGTCAGGTTCCTGTCTGACGCATGGCATAAAGGCTCAAAAGGAGTACGGGTGAGGCTGCCCACTACCAAAGTCAGGTCCTAACTGGGTGGTCTAAGCTCTGAATTAGTACCTGACTGCATTAAATCTAACCTACTACCCTGAGATGACTTAGTGGATGTAGGAGGATCTATATCCACTAGAGAAAGAATCTACAGACCTATCTCTATCTTTGTGAACAAGTGTTAATTCTAAAGATGACCTAGATTCAAGACTAGCTGCTCTCTTTACTCTCTTTCTAAGTCCATCCTTCTCTCTTCTAATTAGGCAATTAATAATCTTCTATATTTCTTCCAAAGACCAATCCTTGCAATGATCACAACGGTTGTCTGAATCACAATTTACCCCTCAATGATCAATACATATTTCGTGAGTATCGTGTTTCAATGAACCCATTCTGGTCTTACAACCACTTACCTTACAAAATCTAACAGATTTCGATACGGAAGATTGAGATGAAGAATCCATATTGTCAAAACCAAACCAAAATCCAGAAAACCCAATTCATTAACCGAGAAAAATGTACCCAAAATTCAGAGCAGCTGTCTACACAACCGGCCAGTTTCATCAACAAGTGAAGAATGACAACCCGAAACAATCGCTGTCTACCCCCACCCTCCAAGGAGTAGGGTTAAATATCGGAAATGTTCATTAACAATTGTTTCAATTTTAATACTTGTTGAACCTGTGTCAAGGACTCACTAGATAAAGCAAATATTAGCAGATAAATTTCACCTAAAAAAATATATACTTTACTACACTTAATTACATGTATGTTTACGTTGAAGCCTAAGTTTTTAAAATGTCTGGCCACTGTAAGCATGAAGAGCAGTGCACACAGGCAAGCCCCCCACTGCTTATGTCACACCATCCCTTGAAGCTGATTGGTTGGCAATGGTTTCAAAAAGTTGTTTAATCTGTGGTTCTCTTCATCTTCACTAATTTTTGCAATGGTTGTTTTACCAAACTAAAATACGTTCTGCTGATTATCAAAAGGAAACTTTATATTATCCCTGAAATAAAATCATAATATGCATCTCCCTAAAAATGGTAAAAATATAGGAAAATGTGAATGAAGTCAGGAGTGTTCCGTGATGCTGCAATGTTGTTTTCCGTAATTAATGTTTACCTAAATATGGAGGTGACACACAGAATGCCTTGCATTTGAATCAGTGCACTTGAACTGGGATAATTACCACCTGATATTGTCAGAGCTATCAGATTGGTATTTCCTATTGATTTTAGGAAATTTTACTACATTTTAATAGTCATAATATAAATTTCATTGTAATCGTTTACACATTTGGTGGGATGACAAGCAATAACATTGCACTCTACTAAACCAGAATATGCCCATGTTTATCTTAAAGTTACAGTATGATAGGCTATACAAGTCATATTAGATATAATTTGCTGAGAATTCTCTGAAGGACATTATCACCATTTAAAAAAATAGGATAATAAAAATGACGTAGACCTATAATGTCCTATGTCATTTTCTTGGTTAACGTAGCTTATGGTGTTTGGATTATAGGCCTATCTTATATTCAGCCATTTTAATGTGGTTCTAATTTTGGTTATTCTTGTTTTTGTTGCAGCTGCTATGTGCTTGTAGTGTATTTGAAAATTTTTCATATGGTAACCTAACACTGCAGAATAAACATAGACCCATTCATAAAATACTAGTGTAAAGATTTATCTGCCTACTATTGTTAATTGAAATTTATTCATTTGTTTTAATTAAAAGTAACTGAGATCTTTATGAATTTAGTCTACTCTAGAATGTTCTCCTAACAACAGAGAGAGAGAGAGAGAGAGAGAGAGAGAGAGAGAGAGAGAGAGAGAGAGAGAGAGAGAGAGAGAGAGAGAAATCACTGACTCTTATGTAGATTACCCAACAGGGTAATCTACAAAATTACCCCCTGGAGCAAATGAATCATGGGCTACTCGCAGACTGGTTTGGATCATCTCATACATAACTTTTTCAGCTATCATTTATTTTTTTCTTATTTTGTTCAGTATCTTATGATGCTTTCCTACCATAGCCTTCATTTTCATAGAAATGCTACAGCAATCTTATATTTACTCATCACAGTAATATAATTTGTTATCCCTTTTGTAAATATATTTTCAGTATAATTCATTGAGAACAGTTTGATAGTTGTGTGTAAAGGGCGAGCAAGCCTATGATTGGCCTATGTGTGCCTTAGGCTACCTGCCCACAAATTTCACTCTTATTCTCTGTGATATAAGTGGCTTTACATTTACTATGTCCATCGACTCGAGTACACATGTATGTGCACTGCATATGCACATGCTTATAAGTAAGTATACCTTAGTTTTACCAGACCACTGAGCTGATTAACAGCTCTCCTAGGGCTGGCCCGAAGGATTAGACTTATTTTACGTGGCTAAGAACCAATTGGTTACTTAGCAACGGGACCTACAGCTTATTGTGGAATCCGAACCACATTACAGCGAGAAATGAATTTCTATCACCAGAAATACATTCCTCTAACTCTTCATCAGCCGGCCTTATGCATGTACATTTCACCATATGCATATACATTATTCATTGTGGGGTCAGAGCCACTATATTGATTAAAAGCTACTCTATTTCCAACAGATACAAGTGTAAAACTATTCGCAATAAAATTGATGCATAGGCCCATGCCCTGTCATTGCCTCAATCTTAAAATATAAGAAATTGATGTGTGCGCTTATGCCCTGCATTGCCTCAAAATATAAGAATTTTATATGTAGACCTAATCTCACAATGATATTAACATTTGACATGCAGGATTATGATGAATTAATACCTAATATCGGATAAGAACATAAGCCTATGCTTCATTTCAATTAATGTGGAATCACTTATGTAGGCAAAAAAGCAAGATGCTTTTGCATTTTGACTCTGCATGATCAAAATAAAAAAAAAAGATGCACAAACAGAATGTTTCAAGATCTTAATTAACGATATTATGCAACAACCCTCTAACGCCGAGCCTCTATTTACAAAAACGTCTCCGTATGCGGCGGCGTTAGGGAGTTAAGCGCCAGAAGTGGAAAAAAAGTTTTTTCAAAAATCACAGCACACTTAGTTTTTAAGATTAAGAGTTAATTTTGGCTCCTTTTTTTGTCATTGCCTGAAGTTTAGTATGCAACCATCAGAAATGAAAAAATATCATTATCATATATAAATATTGAAATACATGACAGCGCAAAAAACATTTTCATATATAATTTTATGCAAATCGCTGTGAGCAAAACAGTTAAAGCTAAAGGGTTATTTTTTCTTTGTATTGTACACTAAATTGCGATGATTTTGGTATATAACAAATTGTAAAACGATCAAAGCAACACAGAAAATATTATCACAAAATGATACATGAATTAATAACACGCGGACATAAAAAATGTTTTTCAAAAATTCACCATAAATCGAAATATTGTGCTAGAGACTTCCCATTTGTTGAAAAATGAAGCTAATTGATTGAATATTACTAGACTGTAAGAACTCATTGACCGAAAGTCGAATTTTTTCTATTTATCGTGATTTATATGAAAATATTCCAAAACTGATAAAGCTACAACCATGAGTTATTTTCTGTTGTATTGTGCATGAAATTGCACATTTTCATATATAAAAGTTTATGTAACGACTAATATATAACGGTGCAAACATTACGACAACGTGACGAAAGAATTTCTGAGATGTTAATTTAAAAGTTACTGTGCAGGCGTAGGAAAAAGGTTTTTTTTCAGAAATTCACCATAAATCGAAATATTGTTCTAGAGACTTCCAGTTTGTTGCAAAATGAAGGTACATGATTGAATATTACTAGAATGTAAGAGTTTTAGCTTATAATTGCGTTTTTTACCATTTCATGTCGAATTAAAGTTGACCGAAGGTTGAAATTTTGGCAGTTATCGTGATTTATATGAAAATATTTCAAAACTGATAAAGCTACAACCATGAGTTATTTTCTTTTGTATTCTACATGAAATTGCGCACATTTCCATATATAAAACTTTATGTAACGACTAATATAAAATGGTGCAAACATTACGACAACGTGACTTCTAAGAATTTCTGGCGCTGACATAAGGAAAAAGTTTTTACAAAAATTCACCATAAATCGAAATATTGTGCTAGAGACTTTCAATTTGTTGCAAAATGAAGGTAAATGATTGAATAATATAGAATGTAAGAGTTTTAGCTTATAATTGCGTTTTTACCATTTCAGTCGAGTTAAAGTTGACCGAGGTTGAAATTTTGGCAGTTATCGTGGTTTATATGAAAATATTTCCAAACTGATAAAGCTACAACCATGGGTTGTATTTTTGCTGTATTTTACATGAAATTGCGCACATTTTCATATATAAAACTTTATGTAACGGCTAATATAAAACAGTGCAAAAATTACGACAAAATGACGAAAAATTTCTGAAATTTTTGGCCGAGTTACATGTTCCTGAAACGTAAGGAAAAGTTTTTTCAAAAATTCACCATAAATCGAAATATTGTGCTAGAGACTTCCAATTTGTTGCAAAATGAAGGTAAATGATTGAATATTACTAGAATGTAAGAGTTTTAGCTTACAATTGCGTTTTTTCAACCATTTTGGTTGAGTCAAAAGTTGACCGAAGGTTGAAATTTTTGTAGTCGGCGTGCGATCGTCCAGTCGGCACAACAGACAATTTTAGTCGAAACCGTGTGATCGTCCAGTCGGCGTTTAAGGGTTAATATATCTTTTATTGGAGATATCAATTGCATACTTCACAATTCCAGGAACTCAAATCTGTGGTGTCATCATTCATGGATGGAGCTCAACATGACCGAACAGAGTCAAATCCGTACTGGCAATCATTTGGACTATTAACTAGTGTGACGTCATTCCCTTTCGAGAGCTAGCCAATCACTGGCGTGCAGTGGGCGGGGCTTAACTACAAAGGGCCATGGATTTTGCTATAATCAAGGCCACTGAAAATAGATCTATCTTTCGGTGGTCTCAGTACAGTATAATGCTGTATAAGCCACGGCCCATGAAACTTTAACCACGGGCCAGTGGCTGCCTATCCTATATTGTTGTTAGAACCACGATTATGGCTAACTTTCACCTTAAATAAAAAAAAAAACTACTAAGGCTAGAAGGCTGGAATCTGGTATGTTTAATGATTGGAGAGTAGATGATCAACATACCAATTTGCAGCCCTCTAGCCTTAGTAGCTTTCTTGATCTGATGGTGGAGAGAAAAAGTGTGGAAAGAAAAAGTGTGGCCAGAAAAAGTGTGGAGGGACAGACATAGCTGGCACAATATTTTTCCTTTCAAAAAACTGAAAAGGTTTACTTTCTTGTAAACAATACAGTATTTTAGGTGCTTGGTGCAAATGAAAACTGTATCGCCTACTGAACCAGCGTGTCTGCTCTGAGAGAAAAGAAGGGGTTACAGTACTTTACTTGTTTCTGAGTTTATTTATGGAGTTTATTTTGTTACATGTACTGTATAGGAAAATAAGGTAGACAATTGTTTTTATAAAGTTTTCAGTTGAAAGTATGATGGTTGTTCTTTATAAGCATATTTAGTGTTTATGGCTATGCAGTATTGACAAGGTATGGTGAGGAAGGGTATGGGTTGCCGTTGAACACCAGCAATTGTTTTTACAGTATAGGGCTTTTTTTTGTTACAAATATGGGAAAATATGGTAGATAATTGTTTTCTGCATAAATTTTTCAGTTTAAAGTGTGATGGTTTTTGTTTATAAGCATATTTTGTGTCTATGGCTATCTAGTATTGACAAGGTATGGTGACGAAGGGTATGGAGTTGCCCTTGAACACCCGCAATTGTATTTATAAGGCTTATTTTGTTACAGATATGTGAAAATAAGGTAGACAATTGTTTTTGCATAAAGTTTCAGTTTAAAGTGTGATTGTTGCTGTTTATAAGATTATTTAGTGTTCATGGCTATGCGGTATTGACAAGGTAAGGTGAGGAAGGGTACAGAGTTGCCCTTGAACACCCACAATTATATTTATAGGGCTTATTTTGTTACAAATATGGGAAAATAAGGTAGATAATTGTTTTTTGCATAAAGTTTTCAGTTTAAAGTGTGATGGTTGCTGTTTATAAGCATACTGTATTTAGTGTTCATGGCTATGCAGTATTGACAAGGTAAGGTGAGGAAGGGTACAGACTTGCCCTTGAACACCAGCAATTGTATTTATAAGGCTTTTTTGTTACAAATATGGGAAAGTAAGGTAGACAATTGTTTTTGCATAAAGTTTTCAGTTTAAAGTGTGATGGTTGTTGTCTATAAGATTATTTAGTGTTTATGGTTCTACAATACTGACAAGGTAAGGTGAGGAAGGTGCAGGAGTTGCCCTTGCACACCTATAGATTTTTACTGGCCATTATCAGATTTCATCATTACCCAATAGGGCCTTGGCTCTAGTAATCAGGATAACTGAAGGATTACGGTAGACTGTGAATCCTTCTCATAAAGAAATCTAATAAAAAAGCATAACATACTAACTCAAGTATTACCTGAATTGCACTCAATGTATACAAAAGATGTGCATCATGACCAATGCTGGGAGCAAATCCCCTGTGGTTGGATCATGACACTTTTTCACAAATGTTATAATTTCTGTGCGGTCCATCTTTCCCAGCTGATCAAGCAAGTCAACAGCTGATATTCCCCAATAAATACCAGACATCCGGAAATGCTCTGTCATAGTGTATTCCTGTGAAAAACCAAAAGTAGAAAAATGATTTAATTATTATCATTATTGCTTTTACATTATCGTTATTATACAACACTAGTTTTTCCAAACACACTCATCAACCATATGCAACTTGTGATGAGACAAACTATGCACTGGTCTCCTACATACTTAAACTGTACTTGTCAAATACAAAGAAAATCACAAATTCCTGTGCACTGTGAACCTGTAGTTTTATAACTTCCAATTAGTTTGTGTAAAAGAAATAATTCTTTCACATACCTCAATTCAAACTGTACTTTGAAAACTATTAAAGAACTGAATTTGCTTTTTAAACATCTATATTTTTTCTAAAGCATTTCAACTAGCTCACAAAGTGACAGTCCTCAACACTCAAAGGGCTTGACAGAAATGATTGTGTTCAGTAATGAGAGATGAAAACTGGAGCAAAGTAAAGTTAAAAGTAAAGTTAAAGAGTTTACACAAGTAAGTGGAAAAAGACTAAAAGAAACAGATGAGAAGTAAGACCGAAGTGCATTGGACTAGGCTGTCAGTGGTTTAACTCAAACAAGCAGTGTACAATAAATATAACAAAACCACATGCACCAACACTCTAGGAATAACACTCCAACCAACTTCCTACAAGATTTTAACCAAAATTACAAAATTATTAAAGACAATCTAGAACTATCCACTAAAAAAATATTACTAGGCTGGCATTGTGATTTTTGGATGAGAAGACACACAATAGGTCAGATATCCTCAATCAGGTAACTATTAAAAGAATATTGAGGCAACAGTAGACAAATGTGGCAGACCTTTGCAAACTATACAGTAAACAGTTCTGAGGCATGCATAGACCATCCTTATGGAACATGAAGTCATATTCTGGTTAACCACCAAACAAAAGTCATGTTGAGATATTCCACAGAAGCAATTCCTGTAATGTTCTTTCATTGTAGAAGAAAAAGTACAATGTTGTGAATAGTGGACCAGTACCAGGATGCTTGTTGTCTTCCATGTTGAACATCTGGTTCTAGAAAAGCTAAAATGAAGCACTGAACAAGTACAAGATGAAGACAAGTTAACACAAGGAAATGAAGAAATCTTGTCCATTTCAGATGATATAGACAAAATAGGGCAATCAATAAAAGACAATAAATCCTTGTAGTACTAACCATTTACGGAGGCAGACTAAAGTGATATTATAAATGCACCCAGTACAATTAGAGTAATGGGAATGTCAAGCAATAAAAAAATTGCAATGAACTGGACTATGAGATCTGTACCAGAACATCAAGCACTGAAGTAGCAAGGCCATTCAATACTATCAGGCTCCAAATTCAACTGAACATACAGTACAAAAGAATTTATGATATACTGAGCAAAAATGAAAATTTTAAAAAATACAGTAATTTGCATTTTTCATAGGCATACAAACCACTGCCTTTTATGTAAGAGTATCCTTCAGTGCAAGCTGGAGATGGTTGTTGTACTTGTTAATAAGGTAGTTAACTGATGGTTAAGGGAGGTGAATGGGGGAATACCCCTCAATTACTGGGTAAGTATATATAATACTTTATTTTATCATAAAATATAACTTTTATATAAGTAACTTACCCAGTAATTACTTTGATTGATTCCACATTGAAAGGTGGTAGGGAATCGTGGGCAGTAAAATAACAATCTACATATGAAAAGTTAATGACCTAAAATAGGCTAACATTTTGAGACAATGTTTGTTGTTTCCTTACCTGGTGAGAGAGCTGTGCAGATAATTACTGCCTCTGGTTGGCACTCATCTCGACATGTAGAGATGTGACGGTATAATCAGAGTCATCTCTATGGAAGTGGGATATTCTGCTGTGAAGGAGTGCTCTGAAGGCTAACAGAACATACGGCAGAAACTTTGTAATGAAGGAGAATACCGAAGGTCAACAAAGCTCATATCATTGCCCCTGCCCAGGGTGCAGTACCAAAAATCAACAAAAAACTAGCAATACAACCACCTACACCATAAAAATTAACATGACCACTACCCAACACTAAAAAACTGGTGGGTACTCCACTCCTGTCCCCTCCAGGCTTCCCCAGAACCCGACACCACGAACAAGGTGAAGAATTAAATACATAGGAAGGGATACTTCCTACACTTCCTCACCCATCACTATGCCAGCCACAGACATCGATCCTAGGGTACTGGAGTTTTCTTAAACAGTTTCCACATCCTGCAGATAATGCATTGCAAACACCACATCTCACAGATAGTGCATTGCAAACACTGACTTGCTTCTCCAATATGTTTTTGAAGAATGGCGGATAAGGAAAGATTGTGCTTGAAAGCTACTGATGTAATGACTGCCCTAACATCATGAGCTTTAACTTTCATGATGTTCAAGTCATTTTCCTCCACTTGGGAGTGAGATTCAATAAGATCCCTCAAAAAGAAGGAAATGGCATTCTTAGATAAAGATCTAGAGGGATTTTGACTGAGCACCACAAATTAGAAAACTGCCCTCTAATTTTCTCGGTTCGGTGCAGGTAGTACCTGAGGGCTCTCACTGGGCAAAGGACTCTTTCCTCCTCTTCTGTGCCTAAAATATCAGACAGGCTCTTAATGGTGAAAGAACGAGGCCAAGGGTGTGAAGGGTTCTTGTTCTTTGCCAAAAGACTTAATAGGAAGGAACAGACTGCTTCTCTGTTCGAAAAAACCGATCCTTCTGTCGATCGCTTGAATTTCACTTACTCTCTTACAGTGGCCAGCACTACTAGAAAAATAGTCTTCTTAGTTAAATCCCTCAGAGAGGAAGAGCGCGTGGGTTCCAAGCGCTCACTTGATAACCACTTAAGCACCACATGAAGATTCTGAGAGAAATTCTCCTCCTTTCTAGATCTGGTGATGTCGAATGACTTTATTAGGTCTGAAATATCCTGCTTAGAAGAAATGTCGAGGTCTCTGTGATGGAAAACAGAGCTGAGCATTGCTCTGTAGCCTTTTATGGTGGAAGAAGACCTTCCTAGTGAAGACCTCAAGTAAAGAAGAAAATCCTCTATTTGAGGGACAGACGTCCAGAGAAGATGAAACTCCGTTTCTTTTGCACCAGGTCCTAAAAAATTTCCACTTTGCCTGGTAAAGCTTGTTGGATGAGGCACATCTACATTTGGCAATGGCCTCTGCTGCCGATCGCGAAAAACCTTTCACTCGAACAAGGGCCAGAGTGGACAGGCCATGGTGGAAAATCCTACAGTGCGGTTGTCTGAGAAGACTTGGAACAGCAGAGAGGAGCCTTGGAAAATCTATGAGGAGATCCAGAAGGTCTGAGAACCATTCCTTCTGTGGCCAAAAGGGGGCCACCAGAGTCATCTTTACATTGCTGTGAGGGCGGAACTTCTTGAGAACTGCCCTTATCATTCCGAAGGGTGGAAAAGCGTATAGGTCCAAATTCGACCAATCTTGTATCATCGCATCTGTTGCCCATGCGAGAGGGTCCGGAACAGGGGAGCAGAACAGAGGTAGACGGTGATTCTGAGACTTTGCAAATAAGTCTAGGGTTGGTTGTCCCAATACCTCCAAAGATTGGAGCACACCCGACTGTCTAATGTCCATTCCGTCGGAAGGACTTGGTTCCAGCAGTTTAGTTCGTCCGCCAGGACATTGCATTTGCCTTGGATAAACCTTCTGACTAATTGGGTTTGGTTCTGGTCTGCCCAGCACAACAGAGCTCTTGCTATCTTGCACAAGGAGAATGAGTGCATTCCCCCTTGATGTCTTATATAGGCCAAGGCTGTGGTGTTGTCTACATGTACTGTGATCATCTTGTTGCAGACTTCTGTTGCAAAATAACTGAGACCCAAGTGAACTGTTTTCAGTTCTCATAGGTTGATGTGAAGCTGTTTCTCCTTCGGGGACCAAATTCCCGAGATTTCTCTGTTCCTGAGGAGCGCTCCCCAACCCAGATCCAACGCATTTGAGAAGTCTAGGTCGGGGCTCACTGGGAGAAGAGATTTTCCCTCCGTCAATCTTTCTTCTGACTTCCACCAACGCAATCGTCCTCCTTTATCTCTGCTGTGATAGGAAAGGAGTGAAGATCTTGATGTGCCTTCTGATCCCAGCAAGGTCTCAATTAAAACTGTATAGGCAGTCTCCGGTTATCAGCGGGCTCGGTTATTGGCGATCAGTTTCACGGCACTTGTCTAGCGACAAAAATTGGCATTTTTGGTGCTGAAAATCACTGATTTCTGCTTACTGGTGCTGATAATTGGGTATTGGGGCTGATACATACCTAACAGAGGCACTGATAACCAAAAATCAGAGATTTTTGGTGCTTTTGCGGCGCTGATAAGCACCAAAAATCGCAGAACAATCACTGATTTTCGGTTATCGTCACACCGTCAGAACAGAACCCCCACCGATAACTAGGGACTGCCTGTAGTGGCCTCATGTGCAGTCTCCCCAGTCTTACAAACTGCTCCAGTGAGGCCAGTGTGCCTAAAAGACTCATCCACTAAGTTGCTATGCACGAACGAAGGGTGAGAAACAGGTCCACCTTCCTTAAACAGTCCTCCACTCTCTTGGGGGACAGAGAAGCCCGAAAACTCCGGGAGTCTATCAGAATCCCCAAATAGAGAATTTCTGAGTGGGAATTAGTTGAGATTTCTGAAGATTCAATAAAAGTCCTAAATCTTGAGTCATGCAAATCTTCTTCTGTAAGTCTTCCATGCATTGATCCTTTGTGGGTAAGCGAAGTAGCCAGTTGTCTAAATAAAGCAAGATCTTTACCCCTGCTAGATGATGCCAACCCGCCAGGGAAGCGAGTACCCTCGTAAAAACTTGTGGGGCAGTCGAAAGGCCGAAACAAAGAGCTCTGAATTGATAAACTTGGTCCCTGAAGACAAACCTGAAGTATTTTCTTGAATCCTCATGAATAGGGATATGAAAATAAGTGTCCTGCATGTCTAGGGGAGACCATCAATCCCCTGACAGATGGAAGCAAGAACTGATTGTGTTGTCTCCATATTGAATTTTGTCTTCTCTATGAAGGCATTCAAAGCACTCACGTCAAGCACCAGTCTCCACCCCATAAAGACTTGGGCACTACAAAGAGTCAATTGTAAAACCCCTTCGACTTGGAGTTCCTGACTAATTCTATGGCCTTCTTGCTGATGAGAAAGGAAACCTCCTCTGAGAGGGCCGAATACCTCTCCGATCCTTCGGAGTAAGCCGTCAAAGTGATGGGAGTGTTGGTTAAATTAGGCCTCTCTCTGAAGGGGATAGAATAACCCTCCTTGAGTACTTTGACTACCCACTGGTCTGTCCCTCTCAAACCCCATCTCTCCCAGAAGAGAAGGGGCCTTGCACTCACTGGGGCATGGGGGAATGAGGTCTCACTTGCAGGCTGAAGGTTTAGTTGATGACTTCTTGATGGTTCGGGGTGTGAACCTAACTGATCCTCTGGGCCTAGATTGAGATCTCTGTCTGGCCCCCTGAAAGGTCCTAGGCAGCAGAGGAGAAGTCCTGGTGGGTACTGAGGACCAATCTCTCTGTCGCTTCATTGACTCTGTCAAAAGATCCTGGTTAGACTTCTTATGCAGGCTAGAAACAATCTCACTAATGGTTGTCTGTGGGAAAAGATGATGCTTGTCCAGCGGAGAAAATAAAAGCGCTGACTTTTGGGACGAAGTAACACCTTTAGACGTAAAGGAAACCCAAAGTTCCCTCTTCTTAAGCATGCCCATTGCGTATAGCGAAGCAATCTCCTGCGGACTATCTCTGACTCCTATGTCAGCCAAGAGAGAAAACCCAGAAGTTCTGAAGAGTAATCAGGCAGAAGCAATGGCTCTTGAACTTTTTTGGCAGGAGTGTCTAAACACCAGTTCAGGAAACTTAAAACTTCAAAAGTCTTAAAAAGACTTTTCAGGAGGTGGTCCATCTCTTGTGCTGAAAAGAAGACCTTCACTGATTGTAGCACGGATCTACGGCCTGCGTCGATGAGACCAGAGAAGTCCTCCTGGGAGGAGGCAGCCACTCCCAGGGAAGGAGCTTCCCCAGTAGCATAAGATAAGTAGCGAGACCTAGAAAGACGAGAAGGAGGGACACTAAAGCAGGCCTTTCCCTGCTCCATCTTCTCGGAAAGCCAGTTCTCCACTTCACTAAGGGCCTCCTTGGATGAGGACTAGAGAACCAACTTGGGTAGTCCAGCAGTGTCCAAAGGCTGACTACTCATAATGAAAGATGAAGCCAGGGAAGAAGGAGCCGCAGGCGAGAAGAAATCTGAGAAATTCTGGAGTAAAAATTTCAGAAGTGACAGGTAAGGAGTCGTTGGAGAATCTTGACCAAAATCCTCTTCTTCAGACGAAACTGGAGACAAGGGAGCATCCGATGGAGGTGCCTTAGCAGAGGACGGTCTGTGAAGAAGTTGCAGGAAGTTATCCAACTTGTGTTGAAGAGGAGCTAAAGCTGGATCCAAACTTGAAGCAGACTGACAATGCATCGCTGAACTGGACGAAGCTGATGCTTGAAGCTTAAAAGCCGACGTCAAAACACTGGTTGGTTCCTCCAAGGCAATGGCAGCAGGCGGAGAAGATGCACTATGATGTGTCGGAGCTCTAGAGTGAGCGGAAGCATAAGGGAGATCGGGTACTACAAGGCACTCAGGCACTTCAAGCAGCTTGGATGCTTCAGGAAGCTCAGGCGTTTCAGGAAGCTTGGACGCTTCAAGAAGCTTAGCTGATTCAGGGATTTAGTCGAAGGTAGATGTTCAGGTAATATACAGCGCTCGGCCACTACTGGGCACTCGTTGTACGAAAAACACTTATCAAGCACAGGGTGCTTGGCCGAATCGGAGTGCTTAGACAAAGAACTTCGTTGTACACTAGAAGTGGGGCGCTTGGAGTCAGAAAGAAGATGCTTCTTAGACGAAAAGGAGTGACTAAATACTCGTTCCTGGCATCCAGGAGAGGAATAGCGTTCAGGGCTGTCCCACTTACTGCAAGTGGGTTGAGGACTAAGAGCAGGCTCCCTCAACCTTTTTGCTGGAAAGTTGAGGAGCTAGATCCTTGAAAGAAGAACGCCTCTTCAAGGGACAAGACTTGTCGGGAAAATGCCATTGGAGTCTACGGTATGGAGAAGAATCTCCCGAACTAGATGAGAGCTGATGCACAATCAAGATGCCTTTCCATTGGCTGTCTCTTGACGCAACCTGGGATGCAACAGGCTGGTCTGAGGGGCGACTGCCCGTGGGCAGACCCCACTGACCTCCCTTGGGCTAATGGTATGTCTCCTCCCTGGTTCAGGGGAGTATGGCAGTGACCGATGCCTAAGAGAATCAGCGGGACAAATAGCCACCTCCTGTATTAGTACTTCACTTTCACTTTTCTTATCAAACTTATCCATAAGGACACGCATTAATGCCCCTAATTGGGCCACTATACCTACCACCATATTAATTCTCTGTTCAAATTTTTTTTCCATGCTGGTGAAGCAATTGGGTTCAGAAGTGTGAAAATCAGGAGCAGGAGTAGGTGGTCTAGGAGTATGTACTTATACGGGGGAAACAGGAACAATAAGCGATAAAGCAGGAATAACTACATCATTAGATTTAGGAGTCGTCTGACTAGCTAATTTCTCGCTGGCTTTAGCGGCTGCCTTCCTCTTGCAATCTCTCTCTACTTTATTTAAATGAGAAGTCAAGGTCTTCCATTTACGTTTGTCCCAATCCCTGCACTTGTTGCATGTCAAATCAATGGTACAAACTTGCCCTCTGCAATTTATGCACAGGGACTGAGAGTCATAGGTAATTTTCGTTACACAGGTACTGCAGCCTTTGCTGCAATACTGGAAACTAGAAGAGCTAGTGTCTGACATACTAACTAGCTAAAAAGTCACAATCAGTAACACAAATCCAATCAAGAAAAAACAATGCAGAGAGGCTACCATACAAAGAATACTTCACCGGATGGGAAGAAACAACAATAGTTGAAACCAAGCTGCTTAGTCAACACAGTGTGTGTGGATGATACAAGCAGCAGAAACAAATTGATCTATTGGCTTAGCTGTTCCTCTCTCTTACCCCGAAAGTGGGTGGGGTCTTGTCACCTACACAAAACAAAAGAATCGCTACTGCGAATTTCAAAATTTAACCTGCCATTCGAGTAGAAACTCTTAGCTAATTAATTACTGGGTAAGTTACTTATATAAAACTATAAATTACTATAATTTAAAAATCTGTCATTTGTTCCTACAGAAATAAAGTACAAACCAATACCTATTTTTGTACGAGACTCACTCCTTAGGCGGGGAAGTCATCACCATACGGGATGTTGAGAAACCCATCCAGAAATGTCATGACCCCAGTAGTGTGAGTGAGCAAGGAGCAAAGACTCTTGTAACCTAATACTTGGTCAAGCATAGTGATAAAATAGTGACAGGGCCCTAGTCCCAGAAGAGGAGAAGAGTCTCTTTTAAGAAAGAAAAAGATCAGAGAACCATATACTACACCTATAAAGGCTGCACAAGTGGGAATACAGCTCTATTCTAAGATTAGAATTTAGCTATAATCACCTCATCCCCCTGTTAAAAGGAAGAGCACAGGGAGTCACATCTTAGCTGCTAAAGCCTGAGTAGCCGTCTACTTCTACAATTGGTGTAGCATTTTCTTGAGCAAGCTGCTCCTCCAGGAGAATAAGAAGGAAGAATGGACAGAAACCAGTCACTCCACCATTCGACCTTTGCCTGAAGCTAACCAAGTACCTTAGGCAAGATGCTTTTCTTTCCAAAAGGACCTGGGTGCTTACACTATCTGCTGAGCAACCACCACAGGTCCCAGAGGAAAGGTCTCTAGAAATCTGTGGGTGAAGCTTCTTAGGTAAGATGAGGTAAAATGGTCTAATGATGCATACACCTGGCCTCATCATTAATGTACCAAAAGTTACTCTGAAATGGCAGGAAGGGTCCATGCCCCTGTTGTGAGTTTTTGCCAAAGCTGTATAACTGACTTTGTCGGAAATTCATAACCTTGTCTGACAGACCACAAGGTCAAAATGAGGGAAGGAGTCTCTAAACTCCTACTTCTTGTAATCACCAGTAACAGCAATGATCGTGATGCCCGCCAATACACTTGTCAATGTGTGACAGTCCTGCAATGAAGTCTCAATCAGAGGCCTGTCTCAAGGGCTCAATGGAACACAAGTAGGCTATGGAGGGCAAGAGTCACAACCCCTGTCCAGGAGCTAGAGCCCCAGGAGGCAAATCTGATCTGAGGGCCTGGTTCTAAGCAGATAGCCTTTACCACAGTGACTGAGAGGAGCCTGGCAACCAAGGTAGATGAAGGGCCCACAGTCCTGAACAGAGAGCGCTGACCAGAGAGATAGTCCTCTATGTTCACACAGAAGATGGTCCACTTACCCTGGAGATTGGACCACAAGGAATCTTTCTATGAGACTGCCAAGAGCCAGCAAATCAAAAAAACCACCTGGCATGGGATCCACCTAGGTGCTACCAGGGTGTCTGAGCCCTGAATGATCAATACACAGTTGACAACCTGTTGGGATAGATAGTGGGGGAAAATGTGTAGGAGTTCAGAATGTTCAAGGGATACTGGGAGGCCTTTGCCAAAGCCAACCATGGATAGGGTACCAGAGAAGAGAACATTGAAATGTCCATGTTAGTAGTGTGGCAAACAGGTTGATCAACAATGATTATGTGTTCAAACCACCATTACCCAAAAAGGACACAGCACTACTAGTCTTGACTACATACCTCTAGTAACAGGGCTGGTCTACCAAAAAAACCTTCCATCATAGATTGTATATCTGGCTAATGGCTCAACAATGAGGAGAGCCTTCCACTCATGTATCTGCTTTGCCAAATGACATGGGTGACCTAAGTCAATACACACATGTCACTCAACAACAGTATGAAATGACTCAACAAAGTCTTGAAATTGCAACATTGCTATGCCACTTACCTTTTCAAAAAGTTGGTATACAGATGAGGTTCCTGAGATGAACGAGCCACTCAGGCTATTAATGAAGCATTTCAAGAAGTGCAAAATTCAGGAAACTCCTGCAAGGTTCCTGTCATCCAGCTACCATTGCATTCCAAAGCCTGGGAAAGCCACTGGATTTCTTCTAAGAGATAATCTTGGACTTCTTTTCCCTCATATTAAATGAAGGAAGAAAAGATGAGGAGGATGAAGCACTTGACAATAATGAGGAAGTGAGGAAAATGCCTGCAATTATCTCTCTGCCCCTAACTCGAGTCTTGCCTCCTAGGCTAGGTCAGTCATTGCTACTGTCGAAGAAACTGTGATTGATACTGTCAGGGCCTGTGGTAGTGGGGAATTGGTCTGCTTAACTGTTGGATGGCGGAGCACCCTCAGATCTGTAGATCAGACTGTTAACCTGATCCAAGGCACCACAAACAAGCTGCAACAATAGCAGTCAAAACAACTGCCTCAACTCCTGAGTAAACCCTGAAGAGCTCCATCAACAATAGGGTTCAACAAAGGGGCCAAGGTTACTTTCCTGAAACAGACTCAAAAAGAGCCAAACAATCTCTCTACCAACACTCCTGAAAAGATCAGGAATTCTGAAATGAGTAAAAACCTCCAGGATTAAAGATTCCCAAGACCATGAGCTGGAATCTTCCATAAAGAAAGCTGACGACCAACAGCCATGAGCTTTCCCTTGGAAAAAACTATTGTAGTACACTTTCTCCTGACAATGATATTTTAGGTTAACTCATAACCTCTTGAAATCATGGTTGAAAATCCATAGACCTCTGTATGACTGGTCAGAGCTGAACTTACTGCTGTAAATTTTTTCATTGAGCTAGCATGCAAATACTAGTAAATGAACTGGAACATCCCTTCTGAGTGTCATACCAAAAAAAACCAGTAATGCAAACATCATGTTTGTAATCGCATGGTGTAGAATTGTGCACATGCCAAACAAGAGGGGACTATGACTGAACTCTGTGAGTTGAGTATGGCTGTCCAAGAACATTGGGGATAGTGCTAATCACATAGTAACGACTCTGAAGCAAACCATAATTAGGGTAGGGTGTATCACGATCACATATGAACAGATCTTCCTGCCATTCATAAGTATTGTGAAAAGGAGGCATGCCACATGCAACCCCCTTGTCTATATGTGTGCAGTCCAAGGACTGTGTGCACACTAAATGAGAGAGTAGCACTGACTCAACTGCTCATACAAAGAGAAGCACATTTACAACACACTGGGAGAACATGTTGGCATTCCTCCTTTCTGCGAAGGCAAAGGAAAGCTCAGGTACTTGCACACAGTACACAACATGCCACTCACAGGCTATGCAGGTTACTACATACATACACACACACACACACACACACACCCTGCATGTATAAACATGGTCAGACCTAATGTGGGGTAACAATGGCTCTACCACATATGGATGACAAATCTGCTTCAGTTCCCATTCCTGGGATCAGTAACAAAAATACCAGGTAAGACAAATGAGCCGACTCCCTATGATCAGTGATGGCCAAACTAGTAGTGGGTACTGGTGAACAGGAATACACAGTGCCATACACACAAAACCCTAGAACTGGTGGCAAACCACAAGCTGAGAGGGGAATGGCATGATCGCAAGTGAGCGAGTTGTCCTTATACTGGCTTGTACTGAGAGAAGACCTCTCACAAACCACCAGCTAACTAAACAGTCCTAATCCATGGACTGGGGACAAGCCAAGCAAGTGAGCAGTGCTAGCTCAGCCTGGTGTATTTCTGGAGAAACATAGTTGGAAGAGCAGGAAGTAGTCCTTGTTTCCAAGATGTGGCAGGCTAGGACAAGGTACTAAGCATGCTCAGTGAGCCCCATGCCAGCCCAGCCAGCAACCAATCGTACACCCATAGGTGTTCAAGAGCTACTGTCTCCTGGAGACAGAAAAGTCCACACTAGAGAGGAGGAGGAGGAGGAGGAGGAGGAGGAGGAGGAGGAGGAGGAGGAGGAGGAGGAGGAGGAGGAGGAGGAGGAGGAGGAGGAGGAGGAGGAGGAGCCTAGCTGGGATTTTACTCTCCTTGAACACATGAAGACTGAAGTAGGCAGGAAGTGTCATCAATGCTGCCACTGAAGATGGAGCTGAGGCATATCCAAACAAATGCACTACCACCATAGGAGAGTCAACCCCCTTAGTGGTGGAAGAAGCAGCAGTAACAGCAGCA
This sequence comes from Macrobrachium rosenbergii, assembly GCF_040412425.1. Lineage (NCBI taxonomy): Eukaryota > Metazoa > Arthropoda > Malacostraca > Decapoda > Palaemonidae > Macrobrachium > Macrobrachium rosenbergii. Next base: position 40,241,933 of record NC_089777.1, on the reverse strand, counting down.
GCAGTAGAATACTCCTTAGCCAAAGCTAGGTTATCTAGGAATGCAGTGAAAGAGAAACTCCCAGATATATTCAACAAAATTATTTTTTTATAACGAAGTTTTTTATATACTTACCAAGTAATTGCTAATCATTATGCTCGCATGGCATCCTAAATTCAAAATTCACGGTAACGTGTCAGTTGCAAAGCGGGGTGACAGGCCCCACCACTGCAACAGGGCGTGGAAGCAACTTGCAGCCAACGACATAATTCTATTTTATTGCTGCAAAGTCCATAAAAAAAGGGGGAGGAGGGAGGACTCCAATTCAGTAATTACTTGGTAAGTATATAAAAACTTTTACTGTACAGTATTATGAAAATGTCATTTCTTATACAAGTAACTTAACAAGTAATTACTTAGCTGAATCCCACATTGACAGGGAGTGGGATGAATGGACAATTCTACTTCAAAACATTAAGTGTGAATGACTTGGTAATGACTTGAACTAGAAAGGATGGCTAGCATTGAAACAATGCTTGTCACTTCCTTCCCTGGTAAGAGAGCCACTGCAGGTGAATACTGCCTCTGGTTGGTGCTCATCTTGACCTGTAGTGTCATGGCAGTTGAGCCAAGAGTCGCCTCTACATCAATGGAAGTCTTGTAATGGAGGATATGTCTGATCACTGACAAGACGCAGGCAGAAAAAAAAATTGCCCTTGCCCTGGGTGCAGTACCACAAACAAACAACCAGATAATGCTGTCACCCATCCTGACACAAAGAACCACTATCCATCCAAAGGACTGGTGGGCACTCCAGGTACAAAGTACCCCCAGGCTCCCCAAAAACTTGACACCCTACGTCAAGGCGAAGAGACAGAAGAGAGACAGAATCTCTCCTATGCTTCTTCCCCCAATACCAAGCCAGCCACTTATAAAAGTCTGAGGGTACTGCAGTTTTCAAACACTGTTTCCACTTCTTTCAAAAAATGAGACACAAAGATTGATTTGCACCCCAAAAGGTCGACTGAAGAATGGACAAGAGGGATAAATTGTGCACCTGATGGCAAGAGAGGTAGCCACTGCTCTGACTTCATGAACTCTAACTTTGATCAAAGGAAAAGAGTCTTCCTGAATCCAGGAATGTGCTTCAGAGACCAGGTCTCTAATAAAGAACGATAGGGCATTCTTTGAAAGTGGACTAGAAGGATTCTTGACAGAAAACCAGAGGATTGCTAGTAGTCCTCTGATCTTCTCAGTCCTATGCAGATAGTACCTCAGGGCTCTGACTGGGCAAAGAACCCTCTCCTCTTCATCCGGGCCCAGGATTTCCATTAAATTCCTGATCTGGAAGGAGCGAGGCCAAGGCTTTGAAGGATCCTCATTCTTAACTAAGCCTAAAATTTGAAAGAGCACACTGTATCCCCTTGGGAGAAGCCATCCCTCTTGTCAATCGCATGCAGTTCACTTACATGTCTGCCTGTAGCCAGGGTACCAGAAAGAGGGGTTTCCATGTAAGGTTCTTGAGGAAGTGGAACTGAGTGGCTCTAAAGGAAGACCCATAAGCCACTTAGACTACATCCAAATTCAAGACACTAGATCAGATTTCTTCTGCTTGAAGTGTCAAATGACTTAATGAGGTCATTAAGATCCTGGTTAGATGAAAGATCCCTAACTGTGTGTTTAAAAACTGAGGTAACCCACAAACAAAACAACAAACAAAGACAGACTCCTGATCTTCAGGTTGCTGGAGGATAAATCAACAATCTGGGCTAAAGATGTCTCAAACAACCACAAACACAACAAGGAAATACAAAAAAACTGAAACAGAACACACACACAAATAAACAGCCTGCACAACAAGAAAACCAACAACTCCCAGAAAATCATCTGACAAAACTTCCTGACACAAGAACCCTGACCGGCACTAGCTCTGACTAAAGACTCAAAAAGACTGAAAAATCCTTCACATATTCCACAGACAGACAGAAGTCAGCCAGAGGACGTAAACAAACTAGAACCATTCCTTCATCCCTCTTCCAACAAACTATGAATGTCACTCATTTGTTGCAATTACACAACTCTTCTCTCTTCTCTCTCACAAAACGTTGGGAAATGCTAAGGCATAAAAACAAATTTATTCATCCCTCTATATTTCTCCCCCTTTTAGGGATTTCCCAACCAACACCTTTTTCTTCACCTCTTTCAAATGCCCCACAACACCCATAGATGCTCACCTAGATCCTGTGGTCCAAGGTCCATTCAGTAATCATTCTCTCAGACTGCTTCTCAGCTTCCAGCAACATTCATGTTTAATTTTCTCCTCCATTCTCTCTCAGATTCACGATTCAAGCTATCTTCTTCACTATTACCAGTCTCAATTTCATCCACAATCTCATCTATACCCTAACTGGCTTCCCAAATACCTCCCCAATTCTTGCTGTCCCATGAACAACCACTGTCTTTTCCAATTCTTGCAACGAAAAATTCATGACTTTCAATCAATGGCCTTCAGCTGCTTATGTTAATATTACTTGCTTACACTTTCGGACCACCTCCAACCGTTCACTAACCCCTAAACGTTCAGTCAACTCAGTTATATCAAACCCTGAGTATATGTCTATCAGTTCTATCCATACCATCCCATTCATCCAAAAGTCTTCCTTTATCACTCATTTCCACTGAAGGTCTGATTTTATCACCTGATTGATGGGAAAGACTTACGACCATTCAGTTTAGTCTTCCTTCTTCCAGTTGGCTTTGAGGGAGTTTTTACCAACTCTATCAAAACAAATTGCTGATCCTCATGAAACAACCCCTCACGAAGGCATGCATCCACTGACAGGCTGAACACGACCTGGAGGATCCACCCATTTGAACCCCTTCACCTGAGTTTCCAAGAATTGAGAATCATCCCAAAGTCACCCTCTTTCGTCTAACTACTTCTGATACATGCCCTTCCATTCCACATTTGACAACTTCATCCAGGTTCTGAATGTTGATGCTCAACATAATGGAGCCATTCTGGCAAAAAACAGTTACCACATATTACATTCACTTTCTCTAGCTGTGGAACCATTAGCAACATGAAACCTGTCCGCTTTCCCTGAAGATTTAACCCCTATCTTTCATGGACATCAGATGGAATGTCCCTGTTTGCCCATCCAGAAACATCATCCAATTGCCCATCTACACTCATTCTTTGTATGTCCTTCCTTTCCATCTAAAACACTTGTCTTCGACTTACAAAGAGATTGACCTTCCCCTTTGTACACTACTATCCCTAACCCCCAACCCGTTTTCCCTACAAACCCATCATTCATCCCTCACTGGCACCTCTACATTCTTGCTCTTACACTCCTATCTATTACACTATCGTATTCTCATTGGGCCCAAACATTTCCCTAAAGTCTCTTGAACTCTGGTACTCTCTCATCTACCCCAGGGTTCTCCACACTTATGCACTTCTGCTCTCTTTTATGACCCTTGGTCTGCTCATAATCTTCTCCAATTTCAAGATTTGGCTCCCAAGTCAATACTTTCATTCACTTTTCTTCTCCTTCCGCTCACAAGTTCACAAATTGTATTTTTCTAACTATACAAACTGAGGTCCTAACAACTCAGGGATTAACTCCTTACATTCATCTATCCCATCATCCCCAAACTTCTTCCTTGCTGGGCAAGTTCCATTCCGACAAGCATACAGTGATGAAGGTTTCCCCAGCTTTATTCTTGCCTCATCAAATTAATTCTTCCTAATTATACTTAACACTCCACAATAATCTGCCGTTGCTAAGCTCAACTAATTCTAGCTTTCAAATAAGTCATACTCAACATCTCCCACAGAGCTGTTAATCAGCTCATGTGGTCTGGTAAAACCCAGTCAAATACTCTCTAATTCTTAACACCCATCAGGGATTACTTTCCCCATACTTATCCTGACAAAACCTTTGAACTTCAAACAAGGTAGTCATGCAGTTGACTTCCATACTCATCCACACCTTGCCTCCCTCACATTCCATAGCCTTTCTCCCTTTCTCAGATTGAGGGGTCATGAGGTCTCACTTTTCAGCTAAAGGACTTCTGGTTTGTCATAGTCTTCCGAAATACAAAGACTTTAAAAATTCTGATTTGTTCATCTTAATATTACAAACCCTTCGGTCCCCCTCTTTTTATCCACTTTTGGAGGAGGAACCTCCATCCACCTCTCTATCACTTGACTGCCTTCACCACCTTGTCTTCTTTCCTGGTCTTGAGAGCAAGGGGAAAACTGCCTCTGACAAAAGATTGGATTTCCCTTTCCTTCTTCAGACTTCCTTCCCCTGCATGAAAGAGGAAACGTTACTTTCCCTCAAGTTCCTTCCCTTGCTTTTCATTCCCCTTTTCCATAAAGGCAAATACAAGCCCTGGGTTTGTCTTATTCCTCATCCCATCTCACTTTCAAGAGGAAGGAGTGGGTTGCTTCATTCAACCTTCCTCCTTTTCTTTCTACCTTGCCGACCTTCACAGATCCAGAGAACCTGCCTCCAACAGCTCCTTCCCAAAAGCCAGGGTGGGGAACATAAGAGACCAGTTCTTCCACATTCTCATCCCAATCACAACCATACAACTTTTTCATCCATCCTCCTATCATTCTTCTTCCATTCTCTCTTGAACTTGTTGAGCAGCCATCACAGGACCCAGGGAATTTCTTCTTTTGGACTTCTTAGCATCCTCCCATCTCCTCAAAGTGACTCTGCAACTCCTCATTCTCACTCCTCAGCACCTTGAAACCATTCTGTTCTTCTCCAGAATGCCCTGGGATGGACCAATGCCACTCGGAGTTCCTCTCTCCAATTTCTCTATCTCACTCATCCTGACCTTTTCTCTCACTCGACCCACCACAGACAATCTTAATCGTCTTAGGAAGCAGAAAGAGATGGTGTTCCAAACTTCTTATCTTGGTCAAGAATTCTAACTAACAAACAAAACAACAAACAACACTCACCCTGATCTTGCATTTGCTGGAGATGGATAAAGATCACGCCGCACAACTCTAACAACACAGTAGCATCTCGTCAACCACAAACACAACAAGGAAATACAAAAAGGGGATCGTGAAGGAAACAGAACACACACACAAATAAACAGCACACAACAAGAAAACCAACAACTCCCAGAAAAGGATGAAAAAAACTGCCCAACTGAACCACTGATCCGGCACTAGCTCTGACTAAAGTCTGTGAAAAGCTGAAAAAATCTTCACATATTCCACAGCCAGGGCTAGCAGGAAGACAAACTAACTTCCTCATCCCTCTTGACAACAACCAAGCACTCACTCATGCAATTAGCCAGGCTCCTCTCAAGAGTCACTCTCTCACAAAAAGGCCTGGGAAATCCTAAATAAAAGACAAATTTATTCTCCTCATTATACTAGATCTATCTTTAAAAGAAGGCAAGCATCCCCTGGTATCCTTTCAACAGTGGACTAGGACAGGCTCCTAGAGTTCTTCAGGCTGAAATGGAGAAAATCTGCAATCTGGGCTAAAGGTGTCTCAGAAACATGAGATCCGACCAGAGAGAGCACCATCGATGGAACACTGTCCACAGACTAGTAGACACCAAGTCCAGGTAAACGCCCATTCATGGAGGATCGTCTGAGGTATCCTGGATCCCTGTTGCTTTCTCTGATGGAAAATATCTTGCTCCATTAGATGGTGGAAATTCACCCATTCGCAGTATTTTTCACTGAGAAATATTCACTAAAAAGAAGAAGAAGAATTTTCCTAAGAATTTTCAAGAACAACTGAAGAAGAAGATAAAACTATTAAAATACTCAGGTATAGCATTTTTACAGGGTTTTTCTTGTGGAGGAGGAGGAGGAAAAGGGGAGGAGGAGGAGGAGGAGGAGGAGGAGGAGGAGGAGGAGGAGGAGGAGGAGGGAGGGGGAGGAGGAGGCGGCATCCCCTGTCTTGCCCAGACACAAGACTGTTCACCTGGTCGAGACCCCTGTCAAGCGTGGACCACGGCAGCCCCACCTTTCTGCAGCTTCTCTTGGAAAATCTTTTGCTATGATGGACAATTCACAGATGAGGCCATGGTCCCTTCCCCGAGCCGTTGTGCTGACGAATCAGCGCGAGACCTGCAAAAGTCCTCTGTATCTCAGTGGTATCTCCTGGGGCAGAGGACCCTTTGAGTCCCCACAGAGTGCAGTCCTGGGGAAGCTAGCCTCCCTGCAAGAGGGAAACTACTCGGCAGAAAACCCGTATTCCTTCATGGGGCAGAACGGTTTATGAGTGTCACTGAGACATTGGGTAGAACTCTCGAGGAGAAAAATCTTTAAGTTCTTCCTGGATTTCCCCCCTTGGAAGGAGCTGAAGGGGGGAAGGACATAGAGGTCCAGGCCTGACCAGTCTGGCTTTGCTCCGCACCCATGCTAGAGGCAGTGGTCTGGGAGCAGAAGAAAGGGACACCAACCCTTGGTGACGTGGCAACCCTGGTCTATGGACTTTTGCCCCACAATCTTCAAAGGTTGAGCCAGATCCTGTGGTCCAGGCTGGCCGCGCCACGTGGCCGAACTGGGAAGGACCTTTCTGGCTGGCGCGAGCTTTTTCTTGTCCTCTAGACGTTTAATTTTCTTGAATGGTGTGCCCAAAGACTAGAAGGTCCTTTGCAGTCTGGCATTCAGAGGGAAAAGGGGCAGTGCCTCCTGAGAACCTGATATACGACAGAGCAGTGGTGTTGTCCACCCCTGAACAACTGCTGTCTTCTTGCGAGCACTCCCAGGTTGAGAAATGCTGGAGACCTAGATGAATGGCCTACAGCTCCTTCCATGTTGATTTGAACATTGCTTTCCTCCTGGGGACCTGTCCCGGCTCCTTCTGACCCCTAGAGAGGGCTCCCCAGCCTAGATCTGAAGGTTTTCCGAGTAGAAGTCTAAGTTCCTGGGCTCAGAAGAGGTGAAGAGAACTTCCCTGTGAAAGTCTTCCCTTTGGACAGCCACCATTGGTCCAACTTTATCTCCCAATGATGGGAAAGATGACAGAGTATGGTTGGTGCGTCTTCCTGTCCCAGTTGGCTTTGAGGAAGAATTGGAGAACTCTTGTGCAATCTACCAACAGGACAGCAGAAGGTCCGATAGATCCCAGAGTCCCCAGAAGGCTTATCCATTGACAGACTGAAAAGATGAAAGGACGAGGAAACTGGGAATTGTCTAAGAGGCAGTTTGCGATTCCCTTGGGGACGAAAACAACTGAGAAGTCTGAGAGTTGAGAATCATCCTCAAATGAAGAAAATCGCTGTGTAGGGACTCACTGGAGACTTGGAATTTAAAAGGAATTCCTAGATCTTGAAAAGTTGGAGAGTTATCTGGCAGGTCCTTTGTGCAGGCCAGCTCCTTTGAAGGAGATCTGGGGAAGCCAGTCGCCAGGTAAAAGCTGATGTTGATGCTGACTAGGTGGAGCCATTTGGCCGAGAGGGGAGAGGACTTGGGAGAATACCTGAGGAGCCGTGGAGGATAGCCCAAGCAGAGGGACCAAAACTGGAAGATCAGGCCTGGGTTACCCTGGAAGGGAAGAGACATATACTTCCTGGACATCAGATGTATGGGCCCTTTGATATGAAACGTATGCAACCTTGCATATCCAGCGTGATCATCCAATCACTGAGTGAATGGAAGCCATGAAACCTGACTGATGGTGACCATGAGGTTGTGGTGATTGTTCCTTCGGACAGAAAGAGATTGAGACTGAAACGCCTCCCCTCCCGTCTCAACTACCCACTGACATTTGGGACTTGAAACAGATGATTGCAAAAAGCCCAAGACCTGTGCGTCCTCGACTTCTATGGCTCTCTTCAGAAAGAAGAGATACTTCCTTCAAAAGGGCCAAACGTTTCTCTGAGGATCTTGAGTAGGCCATCAAGGCAAAGAAAACAGAGATTAACTGAGGAAGGAGGTTCACCCAAGAGCGGGATGCAAGTAGCCCTCCTTTGACACTTTGAATGATCCATTGGTCTGCTCCCCAGTGATCCCACTTCTCCCAAAAAAAAGAGAAGCCTGGCTCCTTTGGCAGGCTGGAGCACAAAGGACTTCTGGTTCTGAAAGTCCTCCACTTCATGGCAGCTTGGAGGAGGAGCTGTTCTCAAAGGATCTAGATTGGAACCAGAGGTTGGAGCAAGGTCTAACTTTTCGGTTTGGGCTTATTCCCACGAAAGGGATGCAGTTGTAGTGGAGAGAACATCTTAGTAATAAACAACGAAGACGAAGAACTCTTGGGGCTTTTAGAAGACTGAGCTAGCAGATCTTGAGTGGATTTCTTCTGGAGATGCGACACAATCTCTTCCACAATCAACTGGGGAAAAAAGTGAGAAGAATCCAACGGAGAAAATAACAAGGCAGATCTCTGCAAAGGAGTGACTCCTCTTGTGGTGAAAGAGCACCAAAGTTCTCTCTTTTAAGAACTCCGAAAGTGAAAAGATCCACGAGTTCTGAAGAGCCATCCCAGATGGCTTTGTCCAGTGCAAGAAAGAACACTGAACAGGTCTGCTGCAAAGAGCTCGTCCAAGCCCTTGAAGTCAGCGATCTTCTTTGCAGGGCTCTTACTGTTCAATCCAGAAAACTTAGTACAGTACTTCAAAAACCTTGAAGAGGTTTTTAACGAGATGGTCAGTTCAAAGGAAAAGAAAAAACCTTGGCTGAAGTGAAGGCTGACCAATGAGAAGAATTGATAAAGGGTGGAGAAGTCCCCTTGGGAGGAGGCAGCGACTCCCAGAAAGGAGCTTCCCTGGTGACGTACAGCTGATATTTTCTCTTGACCAGACAATAGGGAGGCTGGACAAAAGTTGCTTTGCCCTGCTCTCTCTTTTTTGAAGCCAGTCTTCAATCTCTTTCATTCCTTTCTTGGAGGAGGAAGAAAGCACCACTTTGAGAAGTCGAGAGCGATCTTCAGGAAGACTCCTCATAAGGGAGGAAGAAGCAGGAGATGAAACAGCAGCCTGGGAGAAAAAGGTAGGAAAACCCGCCAGCATGAACCGAAGAAGAGACACATAGGCTGTGGGAGGAGAAGCATCTTGTTCGATCTCCTCTTCGTCTCCTGACGAAACAGGAAATGGTAAAATCTTGAGGCTCTTCAAGACGGTGCTTTCCTAATGAAGCTCAAGATCTACTACAGCTGTTCCTTGAAGGGTGCCAACAAGGGGTTATCTGGCTCAAGAGGCAGAAACTTGGTGTTCGAGAGATTAAGACAGTTGATGATGAGTAGGAATTGGGTGCCTGGATGATGGTGCTGGGGCTCTGGTCCGCAACTGGGTTCAAAGGAGCAGGTGCTGGGCGCACGCAAAGCAGGTGGGGAGCAAGCAAGAGCTGGATGCATGAAGCAGATGCTGGGAGCACGGGAGCCGGAACTGGGCTCGGGGCAGGCGCATTGAGTTCAGGGTGAGATGGGATCTTGAGCAGCAGGCACTTAGAACAAAGCTTTGGGCGTTTGGAATCCTTGGGATAGAACAAAACAGGAGAATCCCATGGATGCACAGGTAGCTGAACCGAAGCGAAAACTGAAGGATCCACACCGTAGCTGCAAGGTGGTAGTGTGTTGTCGAAGGTCTCTCTGTGACACCTGACAGGCAACATGGAAGACGGAGACAAGCCATCCATGTGCCTTTTAAGTGGTTGGCGACGAATCAAGGAAGTGTCTGTGACGCCAGCGGTTGGAATCTGAGTCTGAGCTCGAAGACAAGCAGCGCACATCCAGTGACATGCCTTTCCAGCGGCAGTCTGTCAAAACCTGGGATCTTGCAACAGGCTCGACTGAGGGGGCAGCAACCTGTGGGCCAACCCCACCAGCCTCCCTTGGGCCTCCGGTATGTCTTCTCCCAGGTTCAGGGGAGTGGGACAGTGACCTCCGTCTAAGAGAACCGATGGGACAGGACACCACCTCCTCCACTAACACTTCACTTGACACTTTATCACTAGACACTGTCACTGAAAACTTTGTCCATCAGGACTCTGAGGACGCCCCTATCTCCGACACTGAATTAACCACTATTTTATTCTTGTCAAACTCAATTCTAGACTCAAGACTGGCAAAGGCATCAGGGTCAGAAGCACAGAAGCTTAGCATGGGAATATACTGTATGGAGGGATAGAGGAGGGCTGAGAATAGGGGAAAGTGTATGACCAGGTGCAGAAGGAAGAGGGCGGCTAGAGTCTGTCTTAGGCTTAGGAGAAGAATCTCTACTAACAGAGGCCCTACTTCGGCCCTGAGCGGCTGCCTTCCTTATCCTATTCTTCTCAAGCCTACTAAGATGAGATTCAAGCACCATCCACTTACATTCATCCCAGTCATTACACTCCCCAAACATATTCTCCCTCAAACACACCTGCCCTCTACACTTGGTGCACCTGGTATGTGCATCATAACAAAGATTAACTAATCTAACCTTACAGCCTTAGCTGCAATAGCGACAACTGGAAGAGCTAGAATCACTGCACCACTTCACAAGCATGAAACCGCTAATCAGTTGGACTGCAGATGATGTTGTCAGCAGTGCGCATAAAAGAGAATGATGCCGCTTGGTTGTGAGTCGCCCATGCTCCCATTGCAGTGGGCGGGCTTGTCACCCACAGCTTTGCAACTGACACATTACAATGAATTTTGAATTTAAGATGCCATGAGCATAATTGTTAACTAAGTAATTATTTGGTAAGTTACTTATATAAAACATCCATCTTCTGCAGGTACTCGACCAAAGAAAGGTGTGCATATAAGACATCCATCTTCTGCAGGTACTGAACCAAAGAAAAGTGCACACCTAGAACCTCAAGGGAATCATTATAGTAATTGGGGGAGCTAGCATGATACACTGTACATAGACCAAGGTCCTGCTACGGAGAGCACAACCAAGGCACAAACTATCATCCACAGAGACCTTGTGGCAAGCACACTCACCCTTTCCACATACCCCCAAGCCCAATCAAAGGGGAAAGGAACAGCAGGAATAGAAAGAAAAGAACTGGAATGGTTCCATGGAGCCACCAGAAGAATACTTCTTACTGAGGAAACTGGAGAATGTTCCCTGTCCTTCTTCCTCCCACTAAAATTCCCCCACAAAGAGTGAGACTCACAAATGCATCCCCTTACAGGGGAAGAGGTATAAAAATACCTATGTGAAATAATATTACCCACAAGGAACATGAACTCCTGCACAAATGCTCCACACTGAAAAAACAACAACAAAAAACCTCAACTCAAAAGACAGCCAAGCAGAGAGCAAAGGAAGACATCTCACAAGGTGATGGCCAAAGAAAATGTGCTTGTGGCAGCAGTTGGAGTGAAGGGTATTCCCAAATCATCCCCATAACCACCACTACCTACCTTGTTAACAAGTTCAATAACCATCTCCAGCTGAGGCTGAAGATACTCTTATTAAAAGGTGACTGATTGCGTTTCTGTAAGAACAAAATAGAATTTAAATATTTATAAAACACAGAGACATTCAAAACTGAGACAGAATGGGAGACAGATTAAGACTGTTGCTGAATATGTACTACTACAGTGTAAATGTAAGCTAAGGTAAGTGCTACACTTAGCATAAGGTAGCCAGAGACACAGTCTATGCTTGGCAGGCAAATTACAATTTCTAAGTAACTGGTTTCAACATCCTTGCATTTGTTTAGTTTAGTCTAAATTATTTTCATAACAAATACAGTCATACCTCATTTAACTGACATCTTGATTAACAGACAATTCAGTTAGGGGATATTTTACCAAAGAAAAAATCTGCTCCATTAATGGACTTGTGCTTGGTTTGAAGGCAACAAGATGACCAGCTAAAAGATGTATGGGACTAAGCACGCCATGTTTGTGGTTCCCAGCTGAAACACAAGAAAGGATTCAGTCTAAGTATGGGTCTCAGTGCACATTTTTCTAGTCTGTGTCTGTGTCTTTTCTTATTTGAGCCAGAAAGGCAAAGAGACAGAGAATATCTATAGATTTAAAATGAAATTATAGAAAAACATGAAAGTGGTGTCTAGGTGGTTGAACTTAGCACAGGAGTATGGGGTGACCAAACAAACAATTTCTACTGTGATAAAATGTATATAGTGGCCATCAAAGGAGCTGGTGTTTCAAAGGGAGTGAAACCTTTTACAAAACAAAGGTCTCAGACAAATGATGAATTTGAGAAACTTGTTTATTTGGATAAATGAAAACCACTTAGCCAGTGGTAGTGTTTCTGAGGACATCTTATGTGAAAAGGCAAGACAATTAATGACATGCTGATCTCTTAAAGCCCATCCCTGGAACAAGTGTTGATACAGATAGCACTCAAGACTTCAAAAGCTAGTCATGATGGCTTGGAAATCCAGATAAAAGTTCAATCACTATATAAAGGTCATAGGTTTTGTTACAACAAGACCTACATCACCCTAGACGAGAATTCACTGCCAGGGCACAAGCCAATGAAGGTCAGGATAACTTGTTCTGTGGGAATGCAGTTGGGGACCTAAAACTGAAGCCTTTGCTTGCCTACCACTCCAGAAAACCCAAGGGTTTTAAGCAAAATAATGTAATGAAAAATAAAATAAATTGCCTGGTTACCCAAGCCTTACTGTTGTAAGGCTTGGGTAACCAGGCAATTTTATTGAGTGGATGAATGAAGTGGCTAGCCCAACCATCAAGAAATACCTCACAGAGAAACAATTGTCTCTGAAGGTCCTTCTTTTGATGGACTATGCTCCAGCTCATCCTCCAGACTTAGAGGCCAAGTTGCTGTGGGTTTAATTTCATACACAGGTGTAAGCTTCCTGCCCCCCCTAACATGCCTCCTCTTACCCATTACACAGATTAGCAGGTCATCTCTAATTCAAGAAATACTATTCCAGTGGTGCTTGGAAGTGACTTCTGATACAGAGCTAGACCTAAGAGGAATTCTGGAAGAACCACCAGTACTTCATCATCCTCCATATCATAATCCTTGTAGACAAAGCATGGGGATGTCTCTTACAGGACAATGAACTCTGCTTGGAGAAAATTGTGGTCAGATGCTGTAAAGAGAGAGACTTTGAAGGCCTGAGGCTGAGCCTGTTGTGGGAGGGTGTTGTGCCTCCACAAGTTCATGGGCTTGAAGTTGAGTGATGCTGGTGGGGTGGAGTTAGTGGTGGAGCACAAAGAACTGCAAGACCTTTAGAGGGAGCAGCACCTGATAACAGCTAAGAAGCTGTCTTCTGAGTAGGAGGAACATAGGATGTCTCTAGTTTATTAATAAAAGAAATGTGTGCACATTACGGGGAAGTGCAAAGTTTTCTTGAAAAATATCATCCTAACAAACCTGTAGCAAACCACATTATAAGCTTACTGAGTTACAATACTTTCTCTCACTTTAAGGACATTCTAAAACACAGGCATATACAAGCATAACTGGACAGGTTTTTAATGAAAAAAAAAAGTGAGTTTCAAGAAGCAGCAGCAGAAAGAGAAAGAATAAACAACTTCCAAAGCACAGCTGTCTGCCGTTTTTATGGAATAGAACTCCTTTTCTAAACAATGAAACCTCTCCTCTTCACCTTCCTCACCACCCACCACGTGCCATCGACTCTCCCAATTACAGGTACAGTGAGAATGAAACTGCTTTTATTTCAAATACGCTCATTGGATGATAAAGAAAGAGTGCACTAAATCTAGCTGATGCCTCTTGCTCAACTTGACATTCCTCAGAATCCTATCTCTAAAGAATTCCACTCAGAAAATAATCATGGAAGATAAACTCATGTGTGACGTGTGACCTTCCTGGATCTTTGAAAATGATAATAACATGATCAGCTGATCTGACACTTTACCCATGTTTCAAGCAGAGTACATTATACCACAATTATGCCTATCTCTGAAAACCTTAGACCAGTAAGGGAATTCCACATCATTGTCTAGTGCAAACATTTCCTTCAGAAAAAAATAAGGTCAACCTAGCTATAGCCATAACTTAACTTATGGTTTGCCATTAAGTCTATAGAAAAGCAAAAAGATATAATAAAAAATACCAGGTATGTAAGTTGTGTATGTCAGGCATCATAAAGTTTTAGTTCAATAACAAAAAGGCAATAACTTCATGTTTAATTAGCTTCCAGTTTACATCTACTTAACATCATATGATCCTAACCTCACTAAACTACCCAACATCAAGGCTGCTTAGGGAACATTAACTCTCCACACTTGACCTTCCTGGCATAACAGAGTCTGGGGAACCAACAACAACAACTTGACCAATAAGGCATTACACAATGCAGTCTACCAGTAAAAAAGGGCTTGACACATGCCTATGAAGTAACTGCTGGCAAATACTATGCAAGCACCAGCCAGGCTTAATTGTTACTTAAATAATTAGAAAAGAGAAAAAATTATATTTTCACAATAAAACAAATTTTTGAAACATACTTACCTGTAGTTATATATAGCTTAGTCCCTGACGTCACGGCAGAATTTCAAAAACTACAAAATCACATCGGTAGTCAGTGAACCACCTGTGCGCCTCTACCCAGGTACCTGGAACCATTCCAACTATTCCCTCAGATCTTCCATGCCCCTAGTCTCGAGAGGAGGAGGGTGGGGAATTGATCGCCAGAGATATAATCACTAGGTAAGTATGTTC